>NC_073710.1:16025830-16328192 GCF_023634085.1 Falco cherrug | reverse complement strand
AAATCCCACCCTCCTGTCACTCCCCTCATCACTGTCGTCTTTGTGCTAGACAGCTTTCTCCACCAAACAGGTGTTACCTGCACCAACTTCAAGAAAACCATCACAGAAGCAGGGTGGGAAGGCAACAAGGCATCCTGGATACTGTCATACATGATGCCACAGTGTCCCCAGCAGCTGGGAGAAGCAATTACAGGAGAAATCCTACTTGGTCTCTACAGCTGCCAGAAATGCACAAACAGGTATGTACAAGTGCCCAGCCTGAGCTGCCAGGCTTGCTGCAAAAGCGAATACAGGACAGGAGAGGGAAAGGAGGTGAGGTTCACTCCTGCCCTGATCCATGCTGCTGTGGGATGCACACTGGAGGGCAGGCCACATATGAAATGCATCATCACTGAAAAGAGCTTCATGTTTCTGATACCAGCTCTCCCCAAAGGAAAATGTCCTGGGTAAAGTCTCAGGCTGTCAAAACTCCCACAGCTAAGGAATGCTAGACTAGCGAAAACCAACTTTACCCTTCAGAAACTGTTTAAGAGTTCCTCCTTTGTACCATGTAGGAGGAACTGCAGACCTGATTTATTTAGCTGAAGACAAGCCAGTATGGATGACATTTAAAAGTTTTGCTTCCCAGCCTTGATGGCATGACTAAGGGAAACAAGCCAAGGTGCTGTATCACCAGCACTGCCACACCTGCTAACATGGTCAGGTCTGAAAAGAGTAGGTTCATCATCATTTGTGCATTGGACCCTCTGATTACATGGCTGTTGAGTGCAGGTAGAAAAAAGTTCCTGCATTTCAGGTTGCTTGGATGAGGTAGACCACTGCCCAAAGCAGTAAAGCAGTAGGTTACTGCTTTAAAAAATAACCAACTACCAGAACTGGTAAGTCTGCTCTGCCACCCCTGCAGCTAAAAACCATGAGGGATGTCTTGAAAGATCATGAAATTGATGCCAAATACATAACATAAAAAAATGAATAAAAGTCAACTGGCTGGAGATCGAAATTCATCTAACTCCATGTTTAAAGTCACAATTCTGCTATGAACTCTGAAGTTGAGCAGGACGATCTTGACCTGTTCAGAGAGTATGGGATGGGACAGAAAAACTGTGGCCAGAGACAGGTCTGACTGGATGGGCCTCTTCCTCAGCACTGGGGCTGCAGTTCACAGGAGGACTGATGTCCTAGCAAGAATACATCCCATTAGACTGCCTTTGGATGTCTCTAATTGATTATTCACAAAGGAATTACATGAGTTTTCAAAAAAGGTGAGGCCATCCCCTGCTGCTTATATGGCCTCCAGGGCTACCGATGTCCAAGGGGCACTTCAAGGTGACCTCCCACTACTCTGTCTTGTTAAGGCTGAGCTTGCAACTCACTCAAGGATCTGGAAGTGTTCGAGTTTTGGGTAAGAACTTTTTTACATTTCTCTTCAACTTCTGGAGGCAGGCCAGAGACTCAGAAACAGCTTGACTAGGACAACATCATCTTAGTGACAGGTATGATTAACAGCGCTAAGTCAGTGGCAACGTTTCAGTAAGAAGAAGTTTGACTCTTTCTCCGGCTGTACTGCAGGGCAAAGCAGCAAGCCAGGAACAAGGCACTGCCTGTCCTCCTTGTCAGCAGTGCCCAGCGGGAGTCCTTTGGAGCAGGAAAAAGGCTGGCTGTGTCTGGATATGGGAATTAGAAAGGGTCTGTATACCAAATGCTGACCACACCAGACAGAAGCATTTCCTCTCTTAGTACATAGACAGGTAAGGTGAGCTTCCTGGGGATGTAACATCCATGAAAGGAAATAGATCCCAGGTCCACACACAGTGCAAAAAAAAATTTGAATTTGGCCCACGGCAAATTGCTGTATAACACTACTTATTCTGCTCCCCTTTGTTATTGTCCACTAATATTTTTCATCATCAGCTTTCAAATATGTGGAAATCTGCTCAGCATGGTGGGCTATGGTGAGCAGATAGGAACAAGACAGAAAGAAAGAAAAATCAGATTGTTTCCCTACACAAGTGGTCAACTCCCTCTTACTCAGCTTGATTAATCTGAGATGTGCACCACCACAGCCCTTGGAAGAGAAACCTTACAAACCTCCTTTCTCACAAAACAAAGGCTGCCTGCTGAAGTGTTCAGGTACTCAGTTACATTCAACACAAGCTAATTCACTTATCTTCAACAAGTGGGCTATTGATTTTTTTGCCTGATTTCTAAGCTGCCCGGGGCTTTCTGAAGTGCAACAATAGCATCCTGCATTTAAAAAAGAAAAAAAAAAAAAAAAAAAAAGGAAGAAATACAGTGGAAAACATCCCTTTTACAGTGGAAAACATCCCTTTGCTCATCAGTAATTAGCATGACTTCATGTTTGCTTACTTCTGTCAGTATATGCAGCATAGCAATGGTTTAGGAAACTTTTACAATCCTGTTTCACTTGTCTCTGCTATATAACTTGATACCATAAACTTCATCCTACTTATTTCTGGCCTGAAAATACTGCAGACCATTCTCCTCCATCAAAAGAAATTGTCCAGTTGCTAGGAGTCATTTGCTAATTGTGCTACCCATATCCTTTCAGAGTCACAGAGTCAGACTCTCATGGCTTTTATGGTTACCACACACAGTCAAGAATTAAATGGGATGTGACTCATGCAATTGTGGTAAAAATATTAAATTTTAAAAATAGATTTAAACCCATAAGTTGTATCTCCTACTATGATACAAGTATACCAACTGAACTAGATTTGAGAATTCAGACTTCTACAAGTTTATATAAGAAAGGTATATCATTGCTTTTGCTCCTGTCAGTACACAGAAACGCTGAAATGCATATTCATATTCATTCACAATTTCAGGACTTAGATACAAATGAACCACAGGAAAACTCATAGCTTTTGAATGTGCCAAATGAGCTTTGTCATTTGCA
The DNA here is from genome assembly GCF_023634085.1 of Falco cherrug. Lineage (NCBI taxonomy): Eukaryota > Metazoa > Chordata > Aves > Falconiformes > Falconidae > Falco > Falco cherrug. Next base: position 16,325,275 of record NC_073710.1, on the reverse strand, counting down.
AGATGAAATATGCTTGTGAGTATTTTTTTACCTTTTGTATTTGAGCTTTAAGATAAATTTAGCCTATGTTTTTGTAAGCTGTTGTCAGTGCAGGTCATGTACTGTTATTACAAAGCCCATAACAGAAAAAGAACTTAATTTACAGAATAAAGCCTTAATAAATATGACTGGATATTGTATTGCTGAAAACAGATTTACGGATAAAACTGGTCTAGTAAGCCAATATACTGTAATTTTTCTTTTCAGTAAGAATATTCTTAACAGTAGATTGTAGTTTTGAGAGATGGGTTCCTACACAGGTGAAACAGTCCTAATTTTACGTACCAAAGAGGAAGTGACAACCATAACCCTTGGTCCTAAAGCACAGTGGACAAACAGCTAACTAAACAGAACTGTCAGGAATCTTCCAAGCCAGGCTTTTCCTCACACTTTCTTGCTGGGGGAATTTTCTTTATTTTTCCCCCCGTTTTGCCTGCTACCTAAAGTACAACACTACTGGAAATTGATATATAAATGGGGCCCACTTACATATCTATTAGATAGAATTCTCAATCCCACTCTGCTTTTTATTTCTAGCAATACGCTCCCCAGTCTCCAAATGTGGAATCTCACGGTCTTTTTGCTTCACCTCAAGCTTCTAAATTGCAACTGAGAATAAAAACATTTCCCATCCTGTCATGTCCTACTAGAGAGGGATGGTGCTGCATTTTGTTTGACAAAGACAACGACAGTGACAGCTTTAGAAAGCCTGACATGCAGCAGCTCTGACCTGTGTGAGCTCTGACAGTATCACACAGATATCTTTCCATTGAAGAAGTCCATATACCATGTGGGCTGTTCCCAGTGCTGTCCCCCAATGTATTCAGAAGTTTCTGCAGTATGAAGGGGGAGTCAAAGAGGACAGTCTTTTCACTTGAACAAGGGATGTGCTTCTTCCTACCAACCATCTATCCTTGCCAGTTTGTTACTTCAGCTCTGCTTCCAACTCTTTCCATTGCCTCTTTATTTGCACATTTTTCAATTTTTCACAAACTTAAAGTGTATATACCCAGCTGGTCCATGGCACCAGTAACGCTACAGCCAAGCCAGACAGGAGCTGAAGCAATGCATGATCCTCCAGTCGATACCTGAAGGTGGGGGGAGGAATCTGTCAACTGTAATACAGTTCTAGTAAAGATATCTCCTCTGTTCCCTTTGTCAAATTGACACACACAGATATTTCAATCTATACTTCATGGTTAAAATTGATCCTAGTTGAGAGGATATGTGGCTTGATCAAACTTGTGTAGGACTGAATCAAACAGGATTGATGACAAAAAACTACCTGCTTTAAAAAAGAAGGAAGTTTTTCTTATGGTAACAGGGAGTTGAAGTTTTGGTGAGGGACAGACAGGACAAAAAAAGCTCTAATATGACAAGTTTAGAATAAGTAACCCAAATATCACTAAAACCAGGTAATATATAAACATAAATATAAATTATATATATATATATATATATTTCTGTGGCTTTGAAAATGGTGACCTTTTACACTGTGTTTAAAATCTATGTGTTTTCAATTCCTTCCCTACTGTGCCAACAACTCTGTGCCTGTGGAGGGATGTGAGAGTGTGTGTGAGCGTATGTGGGTCTTTTAAGACCTGATAAGCTCTGCTTATTTAGAATAAAGTCCTGAAATATATAAAACCATAAGCACAACAGAATTTTTGGAGTGGCAATCCAAAATAATTGTGATTCAACAGCATTTATCAGAGATAAAAAGGTAAAACTCAAAATTGTAAAACTGATTACAGAAGCATTGCATTTAGATTAAATTTAATATAAAAAAACCTGGTTTTATCCCTGTGTAGTCATAACATAATGTTAACTGGATCATAATTCTCATATTACAAAGGATCTGACCAGACAATTAGCATGTTAATAGTTTGGCAAACAATCTTAAACTTAGTGAATATTTCACAGCCAAGACTCATAGGCACCTTCTAGCAAAGACTTAGGTCCCCAAAAACATTTTTGGGTATCAAGTCACACCTTTACATTATTGTACATCAGAGCTTTAAAAGATAAGTTTAAGAATATATTCTGTAACTAAGGTGTACTCTGAAAACAATTTGAATAATTGCCATAAGGGAAAACCAGGGTTGCCAACCCAGTTTCAATATTCTTCCTGTCATAAATTTGCTTGATTCAGCTTCTTCTCCCACTAAACTGTACTTGGCTGTTTTTTGACGGTCATTTTGTATTTTCATGCCAAAGAAAACAATTAATTTAAATCATAAAAAAACCAAAATGGTGGTGTAAAAAAGTCATTTCACATTGGTTCTGGACCTAGAGTAAGATATGCTGGTTTGGGCTAAGATCCTGAAAGCAGCATAGCATTACAGCGCTGCAGCAGGGGCGGAGGAATCTCAGGCTTATCCAGAGAAATATTAAGAAGAAGATGAGAGAGAGAATAAAGCTTCTGTAAAAAACAATAGGATCAAATGGAAAACAGAGATGTAAAACTACATATGATAATTCAGGTAACATATAAATTTAGTAATAAATTTGGTACTCATGATAAAAATAAGAACCTTGATCTACAGGCATTCTGAATGCCCTTCTTTGAAGATAAGGATGGGCATTCAACTCCTGCTGAAAATCTGACATGACCAGAGCACTGGGACTAGTTTGCTACCTCCAAACACACAGGGCTGATGGCCCAGCAGTGACCAACTCCCACTTCCCTTTAGCAGAATTACAGTTTTGCCTCTGTATTCTTCCTGTAGTCTTACAATTACTATCCCATTTCAGTCAGAAAAGAGGTGAGCACATGAAATATTTGGTATAAATATAAATGTTATTATTTGTCCTTCCATAAGGATTTCTAGATAAGAACCCTTAGGATCCAGTCCTAGAAGTTCCAGTCTATTAATCATCAGCAGGAGGTCTAACAAGTTATAAAATTGTGAAGTATAGGCATATGTCTAACCAGTATGGATTTTGGCAAAATAAAAAACCGTAAGATGTTCTTCAATCCATTATTGCCCACAAATGCAGGAAAAGACAATACAATGTCAACATTTGCCAACCATATACCACAGTAATTTCCTGTAGAACTAGTATAAACTGAGATTCTAATCTCTATACACCATTGAAAAACGCAGTTTTATTAACAGCATCTATAGTGTGCCCAAAAAAGATTTAAAAATGGATAGGAAACAATGACCCTTGAAGGGATAAAAATGTTACAAAGAGATAGTTCAGGTAACCATTTAAGACCATATAACAAAACTCAATGAGGAAACTTACCACACCTAATGTATCATTCAAAAAACCGTGTCAAAACAATCTCATGCAGGAATATTTAGTCCAGTTACATATGCATGAATCATGTTTCAACATTAGGCAGGTAAATTGTATGCGCAATTTAGCTGAATAAATGATATTTCAATTTTGGAAACCTAGAGCAAGGAGTCCCTGTTCTCCCTCCTTGCCATTCCCCTCAGGGTAAATGCAAACCCAGGCGAAGAAGGTGATGTTAGAAAAATGTGCAACTTAGAAACACGTATCTCTATTTCAAAAGTGACTAAGGCAGTTGGAAGTTTAAATACCACTGAAATTTGGTAAGATTCAGGAGCTTAATTTTTAAATTAGGAATTAGGCTCACAAAGACACAGGTTTTAGGCACCACTAACTATTTTCAAAGGAGTTTAGAAACCTGAAAAGGAAGCTATGGGCCTAACGGTGTTTTCAAAAGCATGTGTGCAGTGCAGTGCCTTACCTTTCCGGGCTGCTTGAATTTTATTTTGAAAATCAAGAGATCCTTACCTGCAGCTCCAAGTGCCGAAACCACTTACTTGATAACAAAGTATCTAATAATTGAGGTGTATCTGCTCCATTTTCCAAAGAACACTGAACGCACCATAAGGAAGTCAAGGACTAGCAGATGACTGCTTTCTGAGTCTTTCATTGTAGTTAAAGGAACTACCAAAAAGACCCTCATAACCCTTCCACCTATGCTAATATGGTATCTGTGAAAATCTTAGAAATGAGTTATCAAGTTAAAAACAAGTTTTATAAAACAGAACCAACTTTCATGGTACAAAGTAAAACTAAAATTCTAAATTTCCCAGTGCCTGAAAGACAGCCCCTTAACAGGCTCCCACTCTAGGTCTTAACTGATGTTCAGTTGACGCTGCACATATATACACAACAGTGAAACACGGATGCTTTTGCTAACAAAACAACTGAATGGCATAGCCAAGCACAGCATGGCATTTTAAACCCAGCAGTGTACTCAAGAGCTGAGATCTGCATAGTCTAATACTCCTAGTATTAATCTCACCTGTCTCTACTTTCCCACAGAGAAAATATTTAAACAATCAGTTAATGAAACCATGATTACATAGCAACTTCAATTTTTTGTTCTTTCCAAGCTGCTGATCACTACTCCAGTTTGCAATTTTCATCACAATTTTTTCAGCCTATGCTTATGGGTGTATTAATGCATCCCCTTGCCTTATTTTAAATTATTACACACTTTTGCATTATGAAGTTTGTTTTCAATTAACTGAGGATTTCTGTTTTACTGCTTTACTTTTCCCTGCTCCCTGGTTACACAGATGTCAAGGAAGGGCCTATACCACAACCTTTGGACTGCCTGATTCCTGACTGCAACGTACAGTGATATGGGAGAACAAGAGGATGGGACTTGGTTTCTGATTCATGCGAGGTATACACACAGGCAGGACGCAAGTCCTCTTTCTACCAACAGCAAACTTTTTCCAGATACCTTGTTCCATGTGGATGCTGCATTGCTAACGTAAATTTCAGGGGTGTCCATTTCTCAGCACTGATCATCACAGCTGCAAGCTACAAAAAGACATTTCCACAACTGGTGGCTTGTTGGCAGTTTCCTATCACATTTCTGACAATCCCTGGCCAGAGCTAACACTGATGACTACTATCCTGCATATCATTCTGATTGACTTTAAAGGGAATACAGAAGGATGCAAGTTGGTGTTCAACATCTGGCTTAATCTATACTCAGTTATAGGTCTCATTTTCCTTTTAAGAATGCTGTCGTGGTGCTGAAAAAGAGCACAAAGATCTTGTGTGATGCTGTCTATTGCTCTGAGCTAAACAATTACCAATGTAGTCAATAGCCTGCAAATCTAAGGCATAGATTTCTGTGTTTCCTGGGACCACCCTCAACTATGTTGTTGTTGTGTGGTTAAGAATCATTTTTACCAGAAATAATTTATTGAATATTTAGGAAAAGAACAACACAAAAGCCAGTATTTACTCTTTTTTTTTTCCTAAATAAGCATATCACATGGGTAGTGGAGGTGGATATATGTATATGCACATATGTACATGCAATAGGCATTACAGATAGAAATAATACTGAACAGACATCTGCCTCACAGGATGCAAAAATCCTTCCCTTCCAAAAACCGTAACAAATACTTTTTAAAAACCCGCAAGTAAACAAAAGTAATGTCAGCATCTCATATTATTTATGATTTTCTAAAAGTGGCAAACCCCCCTGATTTTGGTAGAATAACTTCATACTGTAGAAGAGAGATGGAGAAATTACTATTAAAAACACTCATTTGAACGCACAGACATACCCTTCCCCCTCCACCTTAGAATGTGTCTGTCTGGGGGGAAGGGGACAGGGATGACGGGATTCATTACACACAGCCATCTCCTTCAGGCAGAAAGGTTTACATTTGCATCCAGCTAAGTTAAAACTGTCCTTCAATTCTTCAATGACTAAACATCACCGTTTATTAAATCTGAGTATAATTTCAGTAGTAACTACAAGGTGCTAGAGACTATCAACACCCATTAGTATAGACCAATGCCAAAAAATTTGCAAGAACACCTTCTCCATAACTAGTAGTTTTGCAAGAAATATATGCACTACAGGACTGTGTAACAGTGCTGCAGTTTCCCAAGGGTTACACATTACATTCTAGGAGAGATCTATGGAAACACCACGAAGTCTGACTTACCTAGTTGCATTTGTCTTTTGCATAAAAAAGTGACTCTGACTGAACTAATACTGCCTTGATACCCTCCTTTCTCTTAAAAAAAAAAAAAAATCAATATTAAAGTCAAGCTATGTAGTATACCAACAGGTGACATGTCCCAGTGAGGTGAATATTGTTTATAGTACTCTCAAGTCTGAGTGATTGCTTACAGGTCTTCCTCAAGATGACTAGCTCATGAATCATCTTTGAGCTTGTATTTCACAAAAATCAAGATGATGAGTCTTACTGAGAAACAAAAGATAATTAAGGTCACAAGTGGACATCTGGGGGTCAGACTGGATAGCATTATGAATGCATATTTCTGTATATTCTGCATGGTTTTCTATAATTTGAACTTAGCCTTCACTGAAAGCTAAAGCAGCAGGACATAATTTAAACTCTGTTTATATGTTCCATTTACACTACCTCTGCTTCCCCTGTGTCAGACCTTACAACAGCAGGATCTGCTGCGTATGAACGGTACACAGGTAAAGCAGACAAATGTCCATCAGTGAGTAGGTTAATACCACTAAACTGATTCAACTTGAGAGCAACTTGTTTTTTAACCCACACTTCAGGAGGTGTCTACGTGGTATCTAATATGTATGAGCCTCTATACACCATGCAGCATTTACAGCGCATTTTAAAAAGCTACTCCTTTTATAAGTTAAAACCTACAATACATTTTTAACCAGTTCTTGAGTATTCTAAAAGGAAATGTTTTCTGTTTCCAAGCCAGAACTGGTCATTTCTTCTACAGAATATGATGTTTGAAAATCAGTTCTTCCTATTATAGATTTCTCCCTCAGCTTGTAGAAAATCCATGATTCCCTAAACATTGGTCTTTGAAAGCACATTGACTAAAATCTTCATGCCTAATTCATGAAGTGTAGTCTGGAGATTAGTGGAGCTGGACATAGACCAGGAATACTTTATCATATTCTAATAAGCAGAGGCTGAAAATTGCATTTCTAAAGCTACAGTATTAAAGGGCACACTGCAAAACATGACCCAAACATAACTCAGTAGTTCTACACTGTCTGTAAAGGCTTTGATATGATAAAGTATGCTGACGAGGGGAATAAACACAACTAGAAATTTCTGTATTTAAGAAGAGGGGGAAAACCAGCAAACACTGTATGTATACATCAAAGCATATACTGTATATTATAAACTCATATAATGTGATCCCAATGGAACAACCCTTGTACTGTTATCGATTATTTGAACACACCATGGAGCATCATTGCAATAACATAAAATTAGGCTTATGTAGCAAATGTGACAGTAAAAAACGCTAGTAAAAATAGTCTGTAAGGCTAATGTAATCATTACCATAAAATTCATAGTGACATCTTGCCATACAATACCGCAGAAAAATATGAAAATTAAAATTACTAGAGGAGAAACATTAATATTTTTTACTTATGGTGTTTGTGTTATTTAAAAAGTAAATTGCTCAACACTTCTTTTTTGTTTGTTTGGGGTTTTTTTGTTGCAACATAACTAGATTAAAAAAGGAATTACATACACCAAGGTTTCACATACACCAAGGTTGCAGAGGCATCCACAGTGATTCCCACTCACCCAAGCATACGCACACCTCCTGAACATTATTACTCTGGCACCCATGCCTGGAAATTTGTAGCATTTCCTGTCCCCTATGTCTCTTCCCTGTTTCTTCACATCTTAAAACCTCCACCAAAGCCCAGCCCTATTTACAGGCTGCATCTCCAGACTTGGTACCTTGGTCTGTTCCTGGGAAATCTATAAATAAGCAGAATCAAGATGTTGCTAACTTGGGGAACCAGTGCCATGTTCTGTAATTGTGCTGACTGCTTGGTACACAGGTAACTGGATTGCGCAAAGCATGAATACTACCTATAAACCAAAAAAAGGGAGTATAAACTGGGAAAACCACTAAAATTACCAGTACTTATGTTCACAGCAGTCACCTGTTGTTACTGACACTTAATATCCGATTACCTCTTGTTTCATCTGTATGTTTAAGACAGGATTTCACCAAGTGACTTGCCGAATATTCCCAGGAATAAAGATGAACTTTTTTAAAAAGCAAGTACTCTCCTCTATTGTCTAGAATTGCTGCAAGGTTTTCATTTTCCACTTTAGCAATGGTCATGGTACACACAAATCTTGAACAGGCAGGATGTTTTATCAAAAAAAATATAAAGAGAAAGAACAAAGAACTATTTGGTCAGAGCTGCAAGACTTGGAATGAGTGAAAACCATCAGTCACGGTGACCAACAGACCCTGGCAGTATAAACAAGGTAGAAATGATAGTCAATAAAATCACAATTAGGTACACCGAGTGTCAGCGTTCCTGTGTGCTCACAATCAAGGAAATCAATAACTAACACTGAAAATTCTCCACTATTTGCTTTTGTTTTACATTTTCCGTTGATTTTTTTATTTGGCTTCCCCAGCTGATTCCACCGAGAGTATCTTTAATAAAAAGCAGTTCCAATTACTGCCCAATGCTGCAACAGGAACTAAGTGCAAGAGAACTAGGTAGGCCTACGGGTTACTATTGAAATCAAAGTGGAGGGAGTAAACCCATCAGGTTTAAAATAGGTTAAGAGATTGGATGCTGTTCTTCACACCCAGTCAATTTGTAGTAAGGAAGTTCTATAAGCCAGCAGCTTTTATTGCTCCGAAGCTCCTTGCCACTAAGAGTCCTCAGTGTTAGAAACCTACAGAAAATTAATCTACCTGATAAAAATTTACAAGTGGCATGTCTCATGACAAAAAAACAACAGAAATTCACAGTAAAAACAACAACTGTTACTACTTCCAGGAAATAATTTCTCACTCTGTTTACTTGCAGGCTGCATACTACATCTTTCTGAGTACTTTCCAAACATGCATATATCCAAAGGAATTCAAGCAGCTCTGAGTTTGCCAAGAATGCATACAACTGCATTGGGTAGTTTATTGAAAAATAGCTCTTTTAATAATCCTTCAGCATTACCTCCAGGAATTTTCAGATACACCTACACACAAATCACACTGATGATTTAGTTAGAGTAACAGTTTGCCAACAAACACAAGCTTTCTTACTGTATCTTCTAAATTTACTGGTTTCATTCCTGTAGTGATATTGAGCACAAACTTCTTTAGGTTTCCTCATTCTAAACATCCATCATCCTTAGGCATATCAAAGAACCCCTCTCCAAGTGTACAAACATTTAAGTGTTGAAAATGGATGGCTGTAGAATAGACCTTTAATTACCATAGGAGTAAAAAATGTAAGCTGCTTTAACATTTCTTCAGGTATATTTTTATTAGCAGTGTGCATGCACCACCCACCTCTAAAAACTGCTTCGTATCTTTTGGAAATAGTCATTTCTAGACAGGTTTTTTACCTTATTTAAGATAAGCATGTAAATGCACACATAAAGACAGACACTTAATGATTTCCAGTGGCTCCTGACAGCAGTCAGTTCCTATATTTTAGAATATTGTACACTTGTATGAGAAAGGCTTTGGCAGAAGTTTTGTGGCACAGCACAGACCAAGAAGTGTCCTGCCTTTTGCATAAATATAAAATCCTTAATCTTAAACTGCATAAACACAAGATATCATCCATAATAAATGCCCTTCTCTATCTGTGACATATCATCATGCTGTTTTCCATACATAATAGGTACAAATCACACAATATGTGAAAAGAAAAAAACAGCATTTTGCCTGATCACTGTCTGTTTACAGTAATCAGAGAGAAAAAGTAAATTACTCTTATGACATTTTATAGCTTGTTTCCAATCAATAAGACAGTTATTCTGAAAGATTCACATAAGTTTAGAATCAATTATGAATGGAAAGGAAAATGAAAAAAAGGTGAATATTACTGGCTTGAGATTTGCTCATTTGAGAGTTGTATTTTTTCCATCTTGCCAGGCTTTTGTAAGTGATGCAGCATGGTTAAGGTCTGTAATAAAGGCTTCTACAGAATTATTCACCATCCTCAGGAATCAGCCTGGTAACTTGAGCATATTTATTTCTAAAACACATCTACTGAATTTTCCGTGAATATTAGATGTTAAGGATATTATTTTTCAGCTGCATTATATACTACACTACTGTGAAATACAGCTCTTGCTACAGACAGCCTTTCTTCTTTTATTTTATGGTCCTGAAAAATATATCATTAAAATATTTAGCACACACAAATAAAAAAGGGGAAAGTATTGAAAGATATAATAATTGAAACTCAAAACAATAACCACATGAAATACATTTTAATTTTAAAAGCATGCCTTTAGTTCTGTGAGCAAGTGATCATAGTGGAGAAAGGGGACAAGGAGCTCACACTGTAGTGAGCGTAAATGAAATGAGTGAGATGTCATTAAAAGTTTTCTAAATGTCAAAATGTCCTTGGGGTCACTGGGGGGAGAGAGACAAAGGGAGACAGTAAGTCACTTTATGTGGTTGTTCTCAGCAATTGTGTTCTGCCTTTAAAGTCAGATCTTGTTCTTTTTTAGAACAAGGGCAGAAAAATGGGTACAAAGTGGATACAAAACAAACCATATTGAAATGAGGCTCCTCTTTAAGTTGACACAATTCTTTCATAATAAATACTCCACACAAGCCTCCTACCAACTGTGGTTACCATTTGGCCCCATAGTTCATGGGTTTTTATAACTAAAGCAGAGTTAATCATAACATTGCTTGTACCTTTTTTGACACCCTAAGTAATATTTCTAACTTTTAAACATTCACCCACTTTGGATCTTTTACCATGTCAAACAGGAAGAAGGTTCTGCATTTCACAGTACTGAAAGTCATCTTTCTTCAGCCTCTAGTGCCCCCAGAATGTTAGAAAGTATCTCTCACCATCCAAATAGATAATGTTTACAGGAATTAGCTTTTTTTTTTTCTTGAGGGGGATGGGGGACGGGACGGCACTAGGAGAGAAAATCACCTTAATTTTAACGATGATACATAAGTCATTCATGTACAAATCACAATTCTACATAAAATATTTGACCCGAAAAATTGGGGTTCCAGATTCCACAGAAGCCATGCTGAGGAGGTGACCTTATAAAGTAATTTGAACTTATTGCTTTTGCTTTTACTAAGGGCATTAGAAAGAAGAATAGCAGTTGGAATTACAGCTCCTGAAGAAAAAAAACCGGAAATCTTATTTTCTCGCATTTTCATGGATAGATTTGTCTCATAAACCAACATCTCCACAGACACAAGCCCAACAGAACTAATGTAACTCCATCAGTAATGCACAACTAGCAACATGTTGTGGGTTATCTTTCCTATGATTATCCACCAAGAAAACAAGATGGTTCCAGTTCTGCACTACATTTTAAATTTTAACAGTATCCCTGCCAATCCCAGAGCAACACAGAGACAAATTTAAATCAATGTGATCTCAAAATCCTCTCCTTATGAACCAATTCTTACATTTTCTATTCAAATGAGGAATTAAAATGAATCCAAATAAGCTATTTTCACCACATAATAATGGACAAAAAGATATTCAGATTTATAATTATTTTGCATCTCCCCCAAAATAATGAAGAATCTTATAGATGGAAAAAATAAGTAATGCCCTAGCAAGTTCTGCTTTAAGAAAGTGCACACTGAAGTCTTAAGGCCTACTGCTAATGAAGGGAAAAAATGCAAATTAGAGGACCAAATGACAATGCCTTCATTTGTCAATATATTTAGTAATAAAACCACAAACACAAAATCAGAGTGTAAAATCGCCATGTCTTTTGAACTCTCTCTGTTTGAATACTCTGCCTGAGCCCCCTGTTCAAAACTATCCACACTCACAGGTGGGAGGACCTTTATTTGCAATAGAGTTATGCCTGATAGCATGCCTATAGGAGCTGCTGTTTAAAATATCAAATATCACAATACCCATAATGTAGCTTTAAGACTTAGAAATATGGGAGTCATAAAACTTCGCCTGTTCTCAGACATTTGAACACATTGTTTATACTCAGGTTTCTTCTGCACAATTCTTTGCAACCTCAGTGATAGATTGTGATAGAAAATTTCTGGCAGTTTAGTCTCATGATAAATGTCTTTTCACTAAATTCTCTCTGTATGCCTCTTAAAGGAACATAAGTTCTATAATTCTAGTCTGAGCGGAAACATTTTTGTATTTTATTATGAGTATTTATATCACATTAACATGAACATGCAATATTTATTTCTTTCCTGATTCCTTTTTGTGCAACTTCTCATAATCCTTTAGCTGCTTTGGCATTAACTACTAAAATGCTAGAATGACAACCATGCCATGGAGCAACTTGGCTTAAGTAGAATTAATGTGCAAATGCATCCCCGACAGACTTTCCAGTGTGAACTGAGACCTCAAAGGACTTTCAACAATGTCAAAAGAGCACTTGTGTGGAGAAGACACACAGCACCTCCCTGTTTGGTGATGAGACACTAACCAGCTTTAGTTCTGATAAGATGCTTTACCTGAGGTATTCAATTACATCCCTACCAGACTGTGCTGAAGGAATATTTAAAGTCTGCTTTGCCCTTGACTCTTGATTCTGCATGTCAAAAACACTTAACTCAAACCCTTTTGGATTACCAATACTGCATTAAGTTCATTGACTCCTGTACCAGATTATCCAGGCCCAGATGAACTGATATCACACACAGAGATATTGATGCTGTTTCAATATTACACAAAACCAGCACAGCTTTACAAACATTTTAATTTGGGGGGGAGGGTGGGTAGGCTGGGAGAGAATAAACAGATTTCTCACAAAACCTGCAGCCAAGTATTTTATGGAACCCTTTCTTGAAATGACTGTGGAAATTTGGAAATTTAGTGAGATAGATACATTCTCAAGAAAATGCTCTTATTTGAGAATTTCTGGTTTATGAAGCCATGGAACTGTCCACACTAATCTACAGCTCCCCTTGCTGGGTCAGCTGCTGAATTGCATTCAAGCAGTGACAAAGTATTGGAAACATTTAGACTTACAAAATGTGCATCATACACGTGCTCTTGTGCACAATGAGCCTCTGTGCTGTACACATTGCTTAGAGATGGAGCTTCACCACTGCAAGACAAATTTCAGACCACACTTCAGTGCTGAAACTGAAGAGACTTAAAAACCAAAAATGTATACCCATTTACCTCTGCCTTCTAGGTTTCTAAAGACATTGATTATCACAGCGAATCCTCACTTTCCTTCCTTATCCCTCCCACACTGAAAGATGCCAATGAATACACTGTTATTCAGAATGGTGATGAATGAGACTTAAAATCTGGTAACAGTTTTTTTCAAAAGTATAACTAGTCCTTGCTCACTTACTAGAAATGAGTATGCCACAGCGCATTTTGTTCAGGACACCTGCAAAGCGAGCGTTTTGTGCTCTTGCATAGCACTAGGTACCGCTACTGGTTGCCAAATCCATGGGCTTTTTTACTTTAATAAAATTCAGGTATCTCAGTAAATCTGATTTTTTTTTTTTTTTGCAAAGTCCATTATATCTGTCATCACTTATTCAGATACACCCATAAATACACTGCAAATCTGTTGTTTTTTAAATATCTTGATAGCTTTCATAACAAAGAGTAAAATAGACTCTATATCTCAGTCAACTGATCTCTAATGCAATACCAATGCTTAGACATATGACGCAATACAACTTTTCATTCCAAACGCAAGGTACTATGGTAGCAGTATCCAACAATGTTTGGATGCAATTCCATCTACAGAAATACTTTCTTCTGCCTTGCCATTTCTGGTTGCAATTTGCACTTTCAAGTACTTCAGAGTGCCTTTTATACTTTTGTCTGGACAAGTTTATCTTTCTTATTTATCTTGACATCACTATAGTGATATAACAGATAATAATATGATTGGAGTGTAAATGATACTGCAGTGTTTTTGACACAAACATGAAACTGTCTCATATTGGTTTGGATATGAACACAGACACAGGTGTACAATACACATTGATGTAGAAGTTTTGTAGGGGAAAAAAAATCTTGTTCAGGAAAAAAAGTAACATAGGCAACCATATCTTCTAATAACAATTTTTATCTGAACCTTGTGAAAATTTGGAAGCATAATAAATTTTTGTGGTTAAAACCAGCACAAAGTGTAATTGTAATTATTTGTTTGACTAAGAGGTATTCCTATATTTCTTACTCCTCAGTGACTTTGCATTCCTGTTATAAAAATAATTGTTACAACTAATTTTATAAAATAATAGAAAAGCAAAAAGAAAGCAAGCATATCTAAGTCAACAAACATACAAATAAAAAATATAGATCTACTTTTACATGCCTCTGACACTCTTTTGACCATGTATTGACCATTTGTGACCATTTTGCTCAGACTAATCAATAAATTGCTCATCCAGAATGTAAAACTGATTTTTTTTTTTACTCTTGCAAAATTGATAATTCAGAATAAGATGAGAAGAAGATTATATTGCTATAAACTCATAGTATGCAAAGCAACAAAGCAGTGAGACCAAATCACACTGGAACAGTAACTACTAACTTAAGAATTATTACTGCTTCTAGCAAATGAAATAATTTTAAAATGTTTTGATAGCCAAAGATAAATTTGACATATTTGTCAATTTTCAAAGGAGTCTGGAGTGATTAGATTTAGGGGTCAGTCACTTTAAGGTCATTGAAAGACCACAGATTTTACTTGCAAATTAAGAACAAGAAAAATAATAACTGAAACTTCACACAGACACACACACACACACAATTTTTCTGACAAATAACCTTGATAGGTAAAGGTAAAGCGCATCGACAATTTACTGCTTATTACGAAGTTCTTCAAACTGTGTGCCAACACTCATCCTCTTCAAAATAAACCAGGGAGCACTAGGTCTCATGTTACAAAGTATCTACAATTACAGAACACTTTCCAAAATGCTAACAATAAATCTAAAACAAAAATCAATACTATTAATTTGTGAGATGGATGCTAAAAAAATCAAAGCTGCCACCGTTCAAAAGTGTTAAAACACAAACACAATGGAAATCATAAATGTGCTTTAAAACTCAATTTAAAAATACCAGCTACAACTTTCTAATCTGAATTTAAGACCCATGTTGCTTATTTATTTCTATGAAAAAGGATACAGCAGATGAATTGTGAATTATGTTAACGGACATTTTCCCAGCCACAGAAATTGTTGGCTTAATGCCCAAGGAATACAATAGCCACATGTTCACAATCTTTAATTATCCAATTAATGTAGTGTCATTTTAGCAATTAGTTCAGATGCCCATATGTAACTCTTTTACAAATACTTCTTACTATGACCAGAATGCCAGACATACCAAAGATGTGTTTATATTAGATGCCCAACTTGAACATTAGAAGAATTTCCATAATTACCTATGTTAAACATACTGTGACTTTTGCTATTAGACTCTTTCTGAAACCAATTTAGTTTCTTAAGTAAGGTTGATTTTTGCAGACCTGTTCTTTTGAACCTGCAATCCAAACTCCCTATTTTGTCATCTCCTGTAACGGTAAAACAACACAGTCATGATGAGGCCACAGCAGAGCTGTCAAAAACCAGCTTGGTTCAGTTTTGGTGGTTTCTTCAGACAAAAATTGAAAACCAGCCTGACATAACGCATGCATAGGCACTGCAAAACCTTAATTCCCACGTTTCTTCCAAAGCTCTACAGGCTAACAACTTGCATTAGCCAGTGCGCCATGACAGCGGTGTACGTGGGAAAGGTGAAGGAACGTCCCCTCCGATTTTTGCAGCACTGCAACACAACCAAAGTGCACTGTGTGCTCGTGCTTGGTTCAGGGCCAGCGGACTTCTGCCTGTCAGCGCCAGGTGGCTGTCAGGTCAGCTCTGCAAAGGCAATGAGCAGAGGCAAAGCCAGAGCATTGTGTCCCTTCATCGACCCAGAGTGGGCTACAGGAGACAGGGGTAGGATCTCACCAGCACAGAGGAACCTTGAGAGACACCATGTCTGCTTCCTGTAAAGCCATTACGCTTATCGAACATGATTTAGCTCAGCAGACCCAATTCTCATACTCAGTGTTATCTCATGCTTTACAGCTTAAGTTACACTCTAGAAGAAATGAAGACAAGGATGTAGATTACATTACACTCTCCTTTTTTGAAGCATATGGCATTGGCTATGGCTGGAGGGAAGAAACTGGCTTACATGGAACCTAGATGAAAATTTGCTTCCCTAGAAAGTTTAGATGCAACACCTAAAAACTTTTTTTTTTTCCCTTATACAAAGAATATTCCCATATTCCTTGCAGTAAGAAGTTCTCTATATTCTCACCAGTTTAGGATCTGATCTCAAATACAACTTCTAGTTGCTCCAGTGATACAAACAATATAAGAATATTAGAAAAGAATAGAGACTGGCAGTAGCGATTCCTGAGTTGAGTATAATGTAATACAATAGAAAGCTGAAGTTGAAAGTAGAATGTCTGCTTGAAATTAATACAAAATACTCTGTTTATTATCTGGCCACTGAGGTATTAAGCATTAAACAAATGCAGAGAAAACTCTTTTCTGTCACTGTATTTTCTGCAGCAAAAGGATGGTTTTTTCTCCTCAGGATACTCAAATTATAATCATTAATATACAGATAGCTGTTGAAGAAGGGAAAGGAAAAAGCAACTGGCGCATAAATACCTTGGTTTTCTACTGTTTATACAACTACATTTAGATGAAGGTATACATACAAAAAGACACGCAGGTCTTTATTTCTCCTTAATTAGCTTCTTTTCACTCTAAAGTCTCTTCTAATATATAAAAACCTGTAAGCATTTTAATGTAAAATTCGTATCAACCTAAATTAATAGGTTAGCATTACATTTTCCTGTCACTATAACTTATGAATACCAAAACCATTGAATTATAAGGCAGACTGTTGCAGAAAATTTAATTCATAATAAAGACATTATTTTTGCATCTTTTGTTCTGTCCTTCATTTTGACTACCCATCCAGATCTCACGGGGCCTGTTTTACACTAGGGTTTTTAGGAAAACAAAGGCAACTGGGTGACCTCGGATCTCTGATACAAACTATAGCTTCCAAAACAGGTGTCACACCAGCCACAAAGCTGCTATAATACCTGGACAAGGTATTAATCAATATTTAACAAGACTTGTTATGGATCCTTCCAATTACACACCTACAGACTTGAAATACTGGAGGAGCACAGCTACCTAAGTAGCTCTTAAGATAATTTCCTCTGACAACAAGGAAGTTATACCCAATCACCAAAAAAAAAAAAAAAAAAAAGATTTCTGGGGGATAAAACAGCTTTTAAACTTCTACCTTTCATTGTCAGACAAAACATAATAAACCCTTTAAACACCGGACACATTTACCACCACCAGATTCACACTCTGATTAAAATCCATGGCTCTGTACTGATTGTGTTAGAGTAATGCCCTTAGCAGAATGAAAAAGTATTAGAAATGTGTGAGTCGGTGTGTGTTTTGGCCACAGCAATGACCTTTTGCATGCAGATGAATGCTGGGAGAAGTGAAAAATACCTGGACATTTTCCTTGAAATTAAAATTTGCTATAGCCTGGTCTTTTCTGCAGAAGTTTGAAGAACGAAGGGATAGAAGAGGTGCATGTATAAGATTCTTCAAGATTACTCTGATTACTTCCTCCCTTTCAAATGCAGAGTACATTGAAGCCTCTTTAAAAAATTCATACAGTAGAATCATTCTATGCAACTGTAAGAAGGAAACTGTCAGACAACATTCCCAATTCAATATTACATTGTGCTTCAAGAAAAGATTTCCATATATTCTAGATTAAAAAAAGTCTCATAAATAAATGATAATCCATTGCTTGCACTGAAAAATGAAAAATAATTTTCTGTTTGCATTTTACTCTGCAGAGTAAAATTTAATCTCTCTTTTAATATAGTCTTTGTATATACAGAGAAGTAAAAAGATGTAACCTTATGAAAATTGATTTTTTTTTTACATGGTTACAAATATTTCTATCTGTGTTTATCTAGAAATCTTACTTTTATGAGTGTTGAAATATATCACATATTGATAACTAACACATTATTTAAAAACAAAAAATATAAATGCTTTTTTTTTTTTTTTTTTTTTTTTTTAAAGAGAAGGGAGAAATCCTATGTTTTTAACACTAAGAAGCATAGAGACAATGATGAAGAAAAGGGAAACTCCTAAGAGGTTTCTACATCTGGCCACAGTTCAACAGAAATCTGTTAGTAATTCTACAGAATTTATTGTAACAAGACTTCGATATATTTTACATAAATCTAAATTGATATAAACATATACTACATATGTGTGCATATTTATAAATAAATTTACATTTTAAGTAATGTGATGTGTTAGCATTGCACAGAATATAAATCATATAACACAAACTACCTATACCTAAAATCACTGGCAAGATTAGAAGTACACCGAGCTTCCTTTAGCTGATACAAGAAAATCAAATAAAATGTTGGTTCTCATAAAACAACTTTTTTAAAAACCCTGAACTTTTTTAAAATTATGAAATAAATTTTCCTGATAATGTTTAATTTGTCACAAAAAAATACTACATAGTTCACAACAAAACATTCTGGTTTTGGCTCTTGAATAGAAAAGCAGCAGAAAACAAGGTTAGATTCACAATTCTGTCAAAGTGGCATCTTCCTCTTACTTGTGATGTGGGAGTAACCTGGTTTAATTCCCTTCTCTGCCTGGGGGGATTGGAACGCATTGCCTGTCTCTGGTTGATAGCTATGAGGTGGCTGAGGGCCGCTCACTTCTCTCCTTGATACAATTCCACTTTCTTTAAGTAATTAAAGTTTCACTGAAGCAGGTTCTGAAACCCCAGTGGCCCACTTCCCAGGTAAAAGGCACAATCACCAGCCAAAAGGGTCATTCTCACTTACTTTATTTCTCAATTAGTAGTTACTCCATACAAGATAAAACAGGAGGAAATGTAGTCCTATTGCTAAAACCCTATTTTGGCACAGACATTTAGGGACTTTTCTGGGAGAGGTAGGCTGCAAGACAAAAATTGCGAACTTGAGATAGCAGCTAAGATGTCATTTTGTATTCAGTTTTGTAGGGAATAACTGAACAGTCAGTGTGACGAGAATGAAAGCGATTCCCTGCCCTGCTAGTAACCTGGGAGTATATATCTGACAACCTACCTCTGATGTGTGAACAGTTCTGGGGTCACTGAAAATATGGTGGTTCCTTCCATCCCAGAATAATTTACTATCTTTCTTTAAATATATTCACTTGCTGTAAAAGACTTGCCATCAGTTGCTCCTACTGCTGACAAAGGAAAGAGTTGCACTGTCCTGTAGCCATTACATGGGAGTCTGCATTAACAGTCCTTCTACTCAAAATAAGGAGAGGTTGAGGAAGCTGCAGAGGTCCCAAAAACTTATAATGACAATTTTCTATTCTGAGATTTGGCCCTATAAATGACTTCCAGTAAAATACACAGATAGGCATGTGTGTCTTTCAAACTGTGATGGTATTACACCAGCATTTATCTAGCCTGGAACCGCACCAGGAACATAATTATTAAAAAAACCCATGTAATTAACTCCTAACAGGATGCTGCCAGTATGCAAATGTAACAGTTATGTACTTTTAGGTGACTTGCATACAGCCATAAGAACATTTTCAAAAGAGTGAAAATTCTTTCTAAAATAGCACAAAAGTACCACATTTTAAGTGGGAATTCTCACTAATGGAATTACTCTCATCACTTCAGGAAGTGTAATACTCCTACTCACTTGAAGCTTTAAAAAAGTGCTGTATTTTTCCCTTAATTGTGATTAGTCAGTTTGGCACTGTGAATGGCAGCAATTCCTTTTCAAACATGGCAATTTTCAAAATTTGGGAAAGTGTACATGTTATGCAATTACTTCATAATTGCATTGTGCGCTAAAAGAAAGGAACAGAACTCCAGGCAAAAAAAAAAAAAATCAGCCATTCTGCAGGAGAAGTAGCACCCTGGCCAATGGCAGGCACAGGCAAACAACACAACTGCATATGACAGCAGCCAGCTGAGGACACCGAAACTTTCTGCCACCTATTCGTGGCCCTCAAAAGCCTGTCACCATCACCACTGATGTGATGGGGAACACTCTGGGCAGAGACACTTGGTGGAGATCCCAGCACACCTCTGTTGTTACCAACAGCTCCTCTCCATCCCAATCCCAGATCTGCAGGAGCAAGTAAGCCCAGTACTCTGCAAGTGGCACCCAGCCCAAGCCCTTCTCTTCACCTGTCTTTCACTGTGGCGGCCCAAG
Organism: Falco cherrug; assembly: GCF_023634085.1. NCBI lineage: Eukaryota > Metazoa > Chordata > Aves > Falconiformes > Falconidae > Falco > Falco cherrug. The sequence goes on along the minus strand of NC_073710.1, from coordinate 16,304,969 downwards.
AGGGGCTTGCAGCCTTGGTTTTTGTGCACACTGCTGGGAAGCCTTCAGCAGGCTCTAATCAAACCTAAATGACTTGGGAAACATTGGAGAAGTACTGCTACAATGTCTACACACAGCTAATTCATTCTGAAACTTGTATCAACACATGCCTTGCTGATAAACAAAGTTTGCTGTAAAATACAAGGCAAAAAAAGAGAAAAATCATTGCTTACATAATGAATATACTCAAGGTAAATATTTCCACTGCTTCTAATAAACACATGATATTTCTGCCTAATCTTACAAATTTCCAAAGACGCACAAGTCAAAAAATCTGCAATGTCACTGAGTTATTAATTCTTCAAACAAAAGAAATAGATCCTTATATCCTTACTATTATTAAAATATAAAATAGTAGTCAGGGGTATGATATATCTTCTGACTATTCGATGTATAATTTTGCAATGCTTTCTTATCACTAGTGAAGCTGAATTTGTACAAAGATCTCGGTAAGAGTAATGTGCCACACATGCTGAAAATAAGGCACAAGAATCTCACTGGAATGGCATCTACTACATTCATATGTCCCAACTTGGATTCCTCACCTGTGCCTGGAAGCTAGGACTTTTCTTAACAGGAATAACAGCTTTTTTTTTTTTTTTTTTTTTTTTTTTTGGTAATATTAAATGAAAACAACTAGATCTCAATTGTAAACACAATATTGTTTTTGTCAGCATTTATCTGAAACTGGTCCTTAAATCTAAAAATTAAAAAGTCATAGAGAAAGTTTATGACATGCTTACTGAAATCAGTACCTGACAATAATACCATTTCCCCATACATTTTCTACCTTTCGCTTTTGAGAGCCTAAAATTTTTCAGAAATGTGGAAACATTCATTTTGGGGTGCACAGTTATCAAGCTATCCTTCCTATTTCCTATTTTTCATAACAGTAAACTTCCAAGGTCTGTCGTGCATGTTGGCAGTGTTTCTCAAAAGAGGGTTTCTGATCATTACTTCAGGTTAAAATGACTTACCATGCAGCCATCTGGTCGCATGCATTAGTACACACACCTCAGAAATCCACAAACATTTTATAACTGCACTCTCCACCGTGCCCTAAGTGCAGCGATGGTAGCACGCACCCAAGTACAGTATGTAAATAAGACAAAGACTAATAATGCCTTCAATCCTTCGAGCGCAAAGGCTGCTGTAGTGTGTAACATAGCAACACATTTTCCATTACACCCTAAGATTAATAAGCCTCATGGAGACCTGGAAAATCTGACAGAAAACAAGGGCAATACGATGTTCATTTCTGTTTCATTAAACACAGGATGAGCTGATGGATCTCTCCACACTTTGTCACTCTGCACTGTTAATGGCTCTTTGACATTATTATTCACCATGGGTGAGATTGTGTAACCTCTGCTCACATTGGTGAGCAGTTACAAAAGTAGTCCCACTGGCAACTGCTTTAGAGAGGTTACCTGAAGCATATGGTACTTCTCAGCTCAAGTAAGAGTGGCTGAATCTGACCATAAAAAAGTGTTTGTGAAGGATTTTTGTAATGTGCAGATAGTTGGTGAAGGGCACTTTAGTGGATACAAAGGCTTAATGCTGCAGTTAAAACCTCTGTTTTCTAGCAGGCTAAATAGTTGACTGATACTTTTTCACCCTTCTTATTTTTACCTGCATATTTTTAGATCAGATGGAATAGTTTTACAGTGTTACTTTTTCAAAGCAAGCAAATGAAATACCTGGAACAGGGATACTGCGAGGAACAGGAACAAACGCAGGCAGCCAAAAGGTGCCTGCACAGAGGCCAAACACCTCTCCCCTGCAGATAGGATGCATAATGTGAAAAGCCTTGGGAGAGATACATTAATTTCTACACAAGCAATTTTATTAGTTTTTCTTAATTATGTATCCAGGGTTTTACTTGTAGTGTAGTTATAGAACACAGCCATACTTTGCATTACCTTTATTTTAGAACTGAGTACATCATATTGAATTGGCAAATAAATAGCAGCACTGAACACAGCCCTAAATGTCACAACAACAAACCAGGAATGAACCGTTTCTGTGTACCTTCCCTAATTGGATTTAAAATTACTTTAATGAATGACAAGTTTTTCCTTTCACTCAAGATGCTCTCCTTTGTGAAACTCAAGAGCATTACAGAAATATAAGTAAACATCACTGTCCTTGTTTTACAAATAGTCCAAATAGGTACAAAGATAAGAAACAGCTTCTACTTCCAGCTCACTTTTATACAAACTTACTTTTTTCCATTTGAAAATTTTACCTGTGCACAATTCACCCTGAACCAAATCTAATTTAGACAAAGGTGCAAACAAAAGTGTTTCTCACTTCATACATTCAAAATGCCACTTGTGCAAAGCAGCTCGCTGTCATGTCTACTCTTGCCTGTGATCTGCTTCTTGGATCTTTTCGATATTTCTTCCACGGCTACATAATCACTATGATGAACTGCTAGCCATCTTCCTGCACCAATCTGCCTACTTTTAAGATCACTACACACTGAATTCTTTATTTATTTTATTTTTATTGTAATTTGGCAACTAATTGAAGAAAAATACCAGTACGGTCTTTAAAAAAAAGACACTAGGGAGGGGGGATGCCTCAGTCATACAGAAGTTACAAAACTTCATAGTACTGCAAGTCAGTAGCGATGTCCAAGTTTTGCTCGATGACAGTTTGCATGTGCAAACCCTCATGTTTGAATTCAGATAGTCATGTGGCTTTTCTGTCCAACTGTCAGTGAATAGCAAAGACTGAGGATTTCATATAATAGAGATCAATATATAAGTTACAAAACAATAACAAAGGACATCCATCCAATAAATATAATTAATGAACCAGCTTGAGAAAATTACTATCTGCCTGTATATATTACAAAAATAGGAAAATGGAACATTATGCAAACATTAATCACTGTGGATTACGTGTTCAACTACAGTTTCAGGTTAAAAAGCCAAAATTAATATCAACAAGCGTATATCAGAAAACAATTTTTAAAGCAAGCTTTGGCAAATTGATTTATAAATTACATATTCAAAATTATAAACTGGATTTCCCCAGATAATCATGGTGATTCCACACATAGTTTCAAAAATAACTCTGGGTAATTGGTTAGCTTTCTAAAGACTTAGCAGACAATTTGAAAACAGGAATTTTTATAAACAATACAATTCATTATACAAGGACTGCTGCATGAGTTCTGTTCTGTCTTGAGCAGAATCCAAAACTAATGTGGATACTATAATCATTGTGAGAGATGTAAATGATACTTTTTGCTACAGCACAGAGTTGTCTTTTAAAAAGCTGAAATGGATGCAAAACCTCAAAGGTTTAACTAAGACACTTGAAACCTGGCACATGAATTGCAGCATGGTAGTAAATTAAAGTTACTAAATTAAAAATATGGCAAACACTAAAAACAGTCAAATCTGTGTACACTGAAGATGTCTGGGATTCCTCAGACACATCTAACACAATTTGATTTTGGTTAGGAACAGTATTAATCAAAACACGAAAAAGATTCTGGTCCATTGCATGGAGTTGTCAGGAAGCAAACACAATGTGCCTGAACACTTGGTTTGGAAATGTTTAGTCTTCTGTAAAACTGATCTAGAAGATAAACAGGCCAAGGACTGAGATAGAAGGGGTAAGCCATCAAGATACATCACAAATAATAAAACAGCCTAATATGCAAGCAGTTCAAGAAATACAAAACCTCCAGTCCAGAGTTTCCAGCCATGAGATAAATTCTCACAATGAAAATGCAAAAAGTGGAAGATTTTCCTTACATGTAGGTCCTGAGTACAAACAGTTAATGGTAAGCAAATTTGGTGCAAGTGCAAGCTTTGACACTATATTGCAGTAACCAATGCATATAAAAGACAGTCCATTAAAGCTAACTGAGCTAGCTCCAAAATTTTTATGTCCACAGAGCAACACTAGCTCTCTTCCTGAAAATAAAATAGTACAATAGTACAATAATTTCAAGCCTTCACTGTGGAAGGGTTTAGTTGAAAAATAAGAAGCAGGAAAAAAATCTGTTAAAAAATGAATTAATAACTGGTTTACAGCACTATAAAGAATCTGAAAGGGACAATGCGGAAAGTAAAATCTGAGAGTTAGAACTAGAGACTGAATGATACAAGGAGATAACTGTTCTGTTCACATGTAGGCAAAATGCTTCATCACATCATATTGTCACAGAGGAAAAGTGTGATGCAAGCCCACCTCTCCTCTCTGTGTATGTATTAAACCACTTTGCAGACATGCACTCACACATCTATCTTTGTCTTCAGTCTTTGCAAACTAATTCCCTGCAGAATAAGAACAAGACTGCTCATGTACCATAATATCCCAGAGAAAGAAAAAAACATCTTTTAAAACCATCTTTGTTACTAACGCTACCTAAAGAGACATTTGTTTCGATGTCACTAATTTCACTGAAGCACCACAACAACAAACTCCTGAAGACAGAACAATATAAAAAATGTAGACCCAAGTGACAGCTGAAGAATTGGGGTGATCTACAAGAAACAGCACAAAGTGAGCAAAGAGAAAAGCGGGTGGATTAGTATCGTGTTCCTGTATGCTTGGGGTCACCAAGATGAATGTGCATGAGATTTTTTTGTCCATTTGTGCTATAATTTCACACACACAGAACAAAATTGTGTTCTCTGATATGTTCACAGAAGTCCCTCTGGAATCTGTGAGAATTAGATGCCTGCATCTAAGGGCAGAATTTGGCCCTAAGTCATTAGTTAGAACTCTCTGCTGAAACCCTACAGAGAATAGGGGGTTTCAGAGGACGATGAGGATCAAACTGATGTAGCACACTCAGAGATTTGCTCTCACAGGAGACCATCAAATACTCAGACATTCCAAAAATCCCATCCGTAAAGATAAAACATCTTTGCAAGGTTAACACACCACATTCACAGAGGCTGCTTTCAGTTAAAACACTTAAGTAGCATTAGAAACAGTGGCAATGTAATCGAATGAAAATTTAGAGGAGAAAAATAGCCCAACATTTCAGACCTATATAGAAGAGCATGTCAACTGCTAACAACCATTCCTCATGAAAAGACAAACTCATTTACAGAAAAATAACTTCAATACAGCTATTGTACGTATGGTGCACTTGTTCACAGGCAGCCTTAAATCTTGAAGAACTGTTCTGTCCTCAGCTAAAGGATAAGCTAGTGAAGCTATTTTCCCAAAATTTCCATCTCTTCGGAAGAGTTGGTGTGTGTACATATACATATGCCTGTGTATTATAACATACGTGCATATAGTATGTTAGTGTTATTAGTAAATTAGTGTTATTTCCTACTTTCTGTTCTGAAAGAACTGTTGATGGGTTAATTAATGCCACACTAGTTGTTCATGTAAAGATCTCATATCTATTATTTATTTTAAGCTTTACACGAGCAATTGATGCAAAAATAATTACAAACAGTGTTTTGCATCAAATACTTTAAATTTTTAAACATTAGTATTTAGCAATATTATTTGAGTCTGGTTCTACCTTCAGACAAATGATTCACTTCTAGGATAAGTACAGACTGTTTCATCTCAGCTATTTCCTGGGCACTTGCAGTACTCTGACTCTGAAAACAAATTTGTGCTTCTCATCAACTGCAGTGATAAAATTTTTCTTTTGTTTTGATCAAGGAATAACAATACTCCAATTCATACTGGCTGCAAAGTAACAGCTTAAAAAAAAATCCACACTATTTAATTCTAAACTCCACTGTATCTGTTGCAGGATAGGCTGGCATTTGCTGTTAAAGCAGAAAATTACAAGAAGGGCCTAATTGACCCTCTTGTGTCTTTGCAAAATCCTGTCTGTTGTCTCTAATTGACCCTCTAGATACCTTTATGGAACAATGAATGAATCCTCCGTAAATAATGGACGCTGATGATTAATAGCCATGGTTTGGCTGGACCTCTGGCTCATGGAGTTCTGCTACCAAACATTTTTGTTTGTTTGTTTTTATACCCTCACAGTTCTCCGTACTTCATAAACAAACTACTTTGAGATAACAAATACCCTGTTGTAAATAATGTGAAAAGTTAAATAAAATTAAATGCTACCTTAGATAATGGAATGAAAAGCAGAATTATTGGTATTATTCAAAATGGCTTTCCATCACCACTTTTTTTCACATTTCAGTAACATGTCATCATATATTCATATGCTTGATTCAGAAAGAAAAAAAGTATACCATAATGGATCCCCCTCAGAAGACATAATTTATTTCTTTACTATGCACTGTAGTCAATAATAACAATGTCATATTTCTTTCTCTTGACTCTTCATTGCAATAAAAATCTATGATACTAAGATACTTCTAGATTTGTTTCATTATAATGTTGTCAGAAAACATTATGAAAACATCTCCAAATGTCTTCTCTTGTTTAATAACTCTAATGTCTAATGTTTTCTGGCTTGTCAAATTATAAACACAAATATGTTAAGTTACAAAATCACTCAGAAATACCACAAAGAAATCTTGCTGTGTTTTGAAAATAATACTTACAACTTAGTAAAACAACTGACTCAAATCCCAGTCCAGGAAATCACATGCAGCGATGAATGTTCACATACATCATCTTTCCTACAGCACAATGACATTTGGTGATGCCATTGAAAATCGCCGTCTAAAATTCAGCATCCCATGCTGACTATGTCAAGAAAATAAAGGACAAATCAATGTTCTTGCAATATACTAACTAAAAAAACCAGGAAGTTCAAACAAATTCAGTTTTCCAGATTTAAGAAATGTAACAAAAGATGAGCACTCTAAAGTAAAAAAAAAACAAAACACCAAAAACATGAGCATGGAGTGTGTAAGTTTTTTTAGACAGTAGATCCTGATAAAGTAGTTTAAGCTCAGCCTTTCAAAAACAACCAACCAGGAAAGTTCCACAAAATCTCCAACAAAAAGAAGTGTTCCAGGTCTCCCAGTGAAGAAATAGATCACAATTATCTAGTTTTCTACGTTATAAATTCTCTTGGATATAAACTGAGACTTTTTGGCCTATTTATGAACCTTTCCTAACACTGCAGATAAATGTAGGGCCTGAGGTTCATTAAGTAGCTTTGAACTGTTCTTAGCAAGACTCAGAGAACATAAGCAAATACCACCATACTTTTATCATTGGAAAACTGACTTGACCAAGGTCACAGAGAATATCTGTAAATTTAGCCTTTAGTTAACCCCAGATTATCTAAAAAAGATGGATATTTTAAATCCAACAGCAAGTTTTCACAGTAGTTACTTCAATTCATTGCAACTAAATTAAAATATGAGACATGTTCCTTTTAAGGCTAAGATGTACAACACACTTAATTGTGAAAACAAACCTTTGGTTAGTGAAATCTGCCCTTCTCTTTAATGCATTTTAGTTTCTTACAGGCATTTATCCTAGTCTCCCAGGAGAAATTCTCTTTCACTGGCAGCTGTCCCAGTAAGATTGTGAATGCTTTCAGAAAGACTGTACGATTTGGGCAAGTAAAAGTTTGATGATGACCTGCAAATAAGCAATAATTGTGGGTAGAGGTTAACTGGGAACTAAGAATATTTTCTAAGTTCATTGATTTAGTGTAGATGTAGCATCCTTCAGAGAATGAGCTGAATAAGCAGTAGAAGTCAACCCATTATTGGTGTTGCAATAGGCAGCAATATGATACAGTATTTAGTATGTTTTTAAGTCATATAGATATATATACACACACACTACTTTCCAAATTTCACAGCCACAGAATGGGTGAGGTTGGAAGAGAGCTCTGAAGATCATCTAGGCCACAGCGCTTAGAGCAGGGTCACTGGAGCAGGCTGCTCAGGACCATGTCTGGTTTGGATCTGAGTATCTCCAACGACAGAGATTCCACAACCTGCCTGGACAACCTGTTCCAATGTTTTACCACTCTCAGAGTAAAAAGTTGGTTTTAATATTTAAATGAAATTTTGTGTTATTTCATTTTGCATCCATTTTCTTTTGTCCTGTCATTACATACCACTGAGGCAGGTTCTGTTCTCTTTACCAACATCAGCTTTTTTACAGTTTAAATTCATCCCATAGAAACCTAAGCATAAATTAGATGTATATATGGCCTCACATGCAAATGCATTTATCCATACACAACTGTCCAATTTACACGTTCAAGAGCAGTAATCATGAATGTGAAATATATTCTTCACATGCAAATCTGAGATGAACTTGCTTCAGATTCTGAAACCTGCGTTCCAAAACACCCTGCACTCAGTGTTACCGGGCTTGTGCAAACAGCAAAATGTGACTGAATGTGTTCAGTATATAAATACAAACATAAATACTATATTTCATGTGCCACCATTACAAATCATGCTCATTACCCACTATCATCAGGTATACTGGGTAACGGTTGTGTATGCTATGCACCTGGAATACAAGGCCTACCAGTTTCCTCTGGTGGTTACTATTAAGGGTATACAAACTAAGCAGAGAAGCCAACTTCCTTCTTTGACTAATAGTAAATATTTGATATGAATTTATGTACAAATAAACTTTATCAAAATAGAATTATAATTAAACAAATGCATTTGCATCTAATATAAAAGTTCTTAGTTATTATGATTGAGATACATTGGAAGATACATATTCTCCAGAGGAACCTTTATGACTGTAGGTAGATGCATATAAATCATAACACCATTTACAGTAGGAAGTTGTTTGTCTAAATAGTAGAAAAAAGTAACCTTTGTACAACTGGGGTTAAACTAATTCTGCTTTAATGAAAAGCAAAATTTACATTCAGCTTTGTTACCACAATAAATAGGGGTCTTAGTCTCTTTCATAGTCATTCCCATTGTGCCTCCATAGCCTTATCTGCTTCCACTAAAATCAGTCTATAAAGCACATTTTTCTTTTAATATCAGGAAGAATACAGCAATTCAGACATTAGGTCTGTTTCAGTGCATGAAGATCACAGAGTATAATAGATGCTTATACTTCAAGTCATTTTTTTGTTCTCAATAGCATAGAGTGAGCCTAAACATTAGAAACTTGATTCAGTTAGAAACCTGAAAGCTAAAATACCACATATTGTTTTAGTTATAAGTCTGAACACAGAAAAGAAAACTGATTATTTCTCTTTGCTTTTAAAAATGTATCTTTAGCTCCAACTATTCCTTCAGAAAAATAACATGGCATATGCATGAATGTTTTCAGTTGGTAACCCAGAACAGTCATAAATGGAGTTCCAGGACTGAAGACTCAATAGTATAATTTTTATCCATCTCTTATATTAATACTTGTTACTTATGGTGATGATGGTGACATAGTCTTTAGTTTAGGATGTCTGACATTTCCCATTTCAAGGCTTCAGTACAGTTGCTCACAGCTTTAGCAAGCTCTAATCCTTTTCACTGAAGTTTCCTATTACAGATGTCCATGTGGGGCACAACTTACGTGGGAAAGTCAGCAAACATGCTTTCATAATTTCCAAAAAGCCAACAAGGGAAAAATACATTCTTTTCAATAATTTTAAAAAAAATCTTACAAGTGTTTTCTGGGAAACCTCCAAGCCCCTAAGGCAGAAAGGGACCTTGTAAGTCACCAATTCCAGTCAAGCATTGCAGGAACAGAACATCTAGCCACTTTTAAGATACAGTTTGCTGAAGTCACTGCATAGCCAGTGTGGGAAAGCCAGAAGCTCTCTCCCACTACTCTAATATTAAATGCAGGAAATTAGAGCTGTGGCTAAGCCAAGAAAGAGGTAGAATAAAAGAAAACCAGAACAACATGTTTGATGGGAATGAAGACTGGAAAAAAATGTTTGAAAGACTGAAGGTGAAAGAGATAACTTGAGATGGAAGACAGAAAGAAGGTGCTGAGAGAAAATAAGAGAAAAGAAGGAAAGGTCAGAGCGGGTCTAAGAAAAAGAAATCAGACTTCTAGGGGGAAATCCATAAAAACGGATAAGGATATTTCAAAAACCGGGTAGGATACACAATTCAGTTTCCGCACTGTTCTAATTTCACAAATATAAAAAAAAATAATTTAAGTAAGTCACTAATCACTCTTTGGTGGCTTGTTGAGAAGAAAGCAACCCATTATTAGTTAGAAGTGAGTAGTTCACAGTGACAGTGTTAGAACTTCCAAGGAAAGAATCCAACACCTACTGATAAATCTGTAAGGTTTTCAACCCTTCCCTCCACCTTCCTACCATCCATTAAATATTGAAATAATGAAGAAATAAACCAAACCCCTTAAACTTTATAAAATACCAAATTTAGATTGTTTATGAAATCTTATTTCAGTCCCTCGGTGTATGCAGATTGATAGAAACTTTTTAATTACAGAAGCATACTGGACTACATCATTTTGTCTCACTTTTTTTGTATTAGCCCAGGTGTTTTTAGCTAATTATTCTATTGAACATATGTCATCATTCAATATACTTATCCACACCTATGTTTCTCGTGGAAACAATAACAGGAATATATTTAATGATTATGCTAATATTTCTACCATTTTCTTTTCAGCATGCCGCACATTACATAAATCCATATATATTGTTGCAGGAAACAAGTTTAATAAATAAGGCTTCTTCAATCAAAGATCTTGGACTATCCCCAGATCTCTGCTGCTGCCAAGTGACTGATTTGAGAGATCGACGAAAGTAGACACACAAAAGTACAGATACTATGATTAATGGATGATCCAAATTCCCCTGAACTGCGTATCATGACTTAATGTGAAACCCTGAAGAGATTAAAGGCAGGAATTACATTACCATGAATAATATAAAAAAGTGATATTCTGTTTAAAAGCTTTTGAGTGCAAGTAAGTTGAACAAATACATTAACACAGCTTCCAAAGATTCAATCAGGTTGAATGTTACCCAGAATTTATTTTGAAATAAGCTTGATATATATCATATGTGAAGTACGAGTCTATTTGTGACAGGCAGTAAAGCTATTAGCGTGTAGATTTTAATTCTTTCTTCAGTTATATAGAGCTTACGCTATCTGCATTGTCCTTCTTTTAATAATGGAAACTTCTCCAAATTGCATATGAAGTATACACCTCAATGCTGCAGGTATGAGACACACAGAGATATATACATATATACCTAGTTCATTATTCTTTCCTTTTATTATAATTTGAGAAACGGTCCTCTTGTTATAGTGGCACAGTAATGTGGCTGTTGCATCTTATTTCTTAGTACTGAATGCATAAATAGGGGTTTAGAGGGCATTTAGTGTTTCATATAATTTCAATCATATCAGTTGAAATTTTGTATTGAAATTATTCAGGCAGTATGTAAAGCTCTTCTATAAAAGATAGCTGTGCATTAACTTACAATTAAATGATGGTTTTAATGAAATTATAGTGTGTGACAGGTTAACGGACTGATGCTGAAAGGCAAATGTCGAAATGAAGCCGAGACGTTTATTTTCAAACTGACAAATCTTAACTCAACCATAACATATAGTTCCATTAACATTATAGTTATTACACAAAATAATTTGGTTGAAAAAAAATAGGTAATAGACCAAGCTGCCAGACCATCAGTAGGAACCCTAACCTCACCATGTTCCATGAAAGACAAACCAACCCAATGCCCAAATGACACATGGGGTTTTTTTAAGACTTGGAGAAAGGGCTACAAATCTAGAACCAACCAGTCAAAGACTTGCTTTGTCCTGAACAGCGTCTTTAATCTTTACTTTTATTTTCTGTTCTCAGTACTAAGGTCAAGCCAGCAGCCTCATCACTGCTTAAACACATCAAAAACTGTTAATGAGGTCCCGAGTCCTGATCTCTGCTTATTTTTCCCAACTTCTATGGCACAAAGTGGCAGAAAACTGTTAACATTGAAGTGAGGGATTTCTCTTTTGGAAGAGCATCTCCGGATAGCATTAAAGACATCATTCCTACAGCTTCCAGCAAGTTAATATTCTAGACTGTCAGGATACAATCTTGCTGCTATATACAATTTCACATAAGGGAGTGAGATGTTTAAAAGAGCAAAACGCTTCCCTCTGAAAAAGTCCTTCTGTCAAAACTGTTTAAGCATGGGCTAAATATCAGCAAGCCAGAAAATGTGACAGAATGGCCAGCAGGATATGCAGAGGTGAAACTGAGAATCTTTTTCTTGAAACAAATAATGGCACAGGACTAAGCTAATGTCATGATTTTTGACATGGCCAGGAAAACATAAAGAAACAACAGAGGTGATAAGAATACACCTGTAGCAATATGAGTGTTTCAGTAACTGTAAACATAATGGGCCACTGTAAGAAGTGAAATGCTGAAAAGCCTGCCTAAATACATTATTTCATCATCATCATCATCATCATCATAAAGGAAACAGGTCACAGAACCAACCCTGGGACAGAGACCTCTTCTTCCTTCTTATTAGCTCGAATACACAATGAGCAGCCAGCAACCCGAAGTGATTATCATATGGCAGATGTAATTTTGCTACTGCGAAATGAGTTATGGTCTCAGTCCAGCTCCTACCGGACACCTTTTTGCATCACAGAAAGCAGGCAGGCTCAGGCTGTTGGGGAGGCAGGGAACGGGTATGGAAGCTTTACCCTTTCACCCCTTGAGGTCAGAATAAAATTGCAGTGCTGGGAAGCCTGCACTATGCTTCAAAAATTTATAGCTGGTAAGGGCAAAAGGGGCTCTTTGTAACCATCTAATCTGACCTGCTGCTTAACTCGGACCATAGAACTTCAGCTAGCTACTCCTACCCATATTGCACTCTTTTCTTCCCTCTTTACATCTCTTTCTCAAACTCTTTTCCCTGTTTTATTTGTTTGTTTGTTCTTTAAGTACAAGGAAGCATCAAATTCCCCAGCTGCCAGTTCACCATGTTTTTAAAAATTACTTTGCTTTTTAATATTACAAGAAAGGCTTGAAAGGAAGCAGTCCATGCATTTGCCCTGTTGCCCATCTTGTTACCAAATCAATGTCATAGGCTGGGTAAAAGCAATAGACACTATATGATTCAAAGCACACTTTAAGCATATCAATGTATGTAAGGAATTAAACACTGAAATACATTTTACAGATTATGTTGAAGTAATTTTTGGTCTACTGCCACCTGAGCTCTAAGACATTCCTACACTCTTAACAGCTACAGAAACACATTCTCTCAGTAAAGTCATCCAGAGGTGCATTTTCTGCGTTACTAATTGTCCATATATTCCTTAAAGAACAGTTTGCCTTTGTTCACTGAGCTGTTGAAAAAGTTTGTGAATATTTCTACTGGAATGCAGATGAACCTACCCATTTATCCAAGTCATTTTGGTAATAGATGAGTTATTTGATTAAAAGAAACCCAACAAGACAAAACAAAAAGAAAAACACAGAAGCTGTGTTAGACATTTGACATTCTTGTTCTGGAGGAAAGAACTCCATGTATTTAACGACCTTTTTTTTCCCCACTGAAGAAATTATTTTTTTTTCCCTATGAAGGAATGCCAAATGGTCAGGGAGAGAGCCAAGAAACCAGATATCCTCATCCAAATCTCTGGTATTGTACAGCCTAAAGGGCCATATTCATCCCACTTTGTTTCACACAGTTAACTAAGGTATAAGAATCACAGATGTGCTGTATTGTCTTTTAGAGACTAAATAACCAAAAGGAAGACGAAGCCCTTAGTTAGGGCTCCTCTGTTAAATTTCTGAAAATACATAGAATAAATCATCACCACAGTTTCCACAGCGGACACCATTAATTCTCTCGCTCAGAAGAGTTTTGAGGGCAAGCATATCAGAGACCACGGCATGGCTCTACCAAAGAGTGTTGCAGTAGAAAGCTTGAAAAGATCATATTTGTGCTTTTTAGTCATAGCCTTTTCCCCATTCTAATGCTGAAACTTCTACAAGGGAATCTGAAGAGAGCTTCCAGGTAATTGTCACACCAGTAGTTACTGGTCTTTAGGTATTGTATTTCTTTCCTTTTTTACAAGACGTTACGAAGACATACCATATTTTAATGACCAGTCACAACTGAAATCACAAAATACCAAGGAGCAATTCTGTGCAACTCTTTGCTACAAGATGGAAGGTGCACCGCAAAACTGATGCATTCCTGACTAAAGGAGAGACATTTCCTTCACGTTCTTTCCAACTTCCTTCAACGCTGTCTTTGCTCTAGACCCAGCATATCTTTTGAGGGAGTTGCTTCATGTTTTGCAAGTTAAGACAGGACCCTTATTAGCTCCACTGCACTCCTTTCCAGCCAAGTGTTGTTTCATAAGACCAAGTAGAATGTGGCTTGCGAGAACAAAGTGAAACCATAAGTCTAATGTAGCACAATTCCAAAATGTATGAAGTATAATGATCCGTATAATATTAAAATGTTAGTAATGTCTCTTGATATTATTTCATCACATGCTAGCTGCTATTTCCTGAAAACTCTTTGAAGGATTAAATAAAAACACATGTTATGAACACCCACTGTGTGCTGCAACAAATCAAAACTAACTTCTTAGTTTGATGAAAGTTTCCACAATGCTCAGTACTGTAAATTAATGTCACAGTGGTAAACTGCTTTGGAAATAGTGAATGCTGCCTTGATGCCAGATTAGTTTCATATTAATAATATGAGAAGTCTTTACAGTATTTAGAACTGAAACATAACTATCTTCTAAGCCTAAATTTTGAGAAACACAGTCATACAATGCTATCATCAGCTGGGATGATGGAAAAGTGCAGTAAGACAATTAACAAGTTTATGTAGCCAAAATAAACATATCATTTGTCCCTGGGGTAAACAAGCAAAAAGAGAGATGGATAGGACTGCTCATAAAGATTTAGCCCATCAGTGGTCTACTATGAAATAAACAGTATTATCTCAGAAAATAGCTAGTTCTGGAAGCAGTGTTCAGCTAAAGGATTATTTTTCAAATTGAAGTTTTAATGAATATTTTGTATTATTTGGTGCACTTTTGTTATCAGTATTTAATTTATTCAAGAATTTACTCAGTGCTTGGCCTTATATATGGCCATGAGTTCCACAAGCAGGTAGGCATTTTGAGCTTTTTGGTTTTCTTTTTAACAGTTTTAAATATGCATTTCTCAATTTCTGTTAGGGATAGTAATATAGATGAAAGACTTTAAATTTTATCTTTCCACCATTGTTTTGAAAATCAACCTAATGCCCCAAGCTATCAGTTGCTTCACAGATAAGCAATCCTACTGCTTTCAGTCCTTCTTTATACAATAATATCTCTTCTTCCATAAGTGTTCTATTGGTTTGGTATATTCACTTTTCCTCTGCACTGTAAACCTACTCTTGTTAAGTGCTGGCAAAAATTTATGATCATTTAAAAATGAAGTATCTAACATATCAGCAAGTAATATCTTTCTCTACCTTAGCAGAGCATCAAATAGGCAGGGAGACAAAGTACAAAGTGCCACAGTCTTCAGCTCACACCTTTCCTTGTTGGAAGTACTGGCCTAGAACAAAGGCTGAAACGGTTTCTAATATGCATGGGATACTTTCTTACTCTCACCTGGTCAGAATTAGTTTTTTCTCTGTCTCATGCCCTCCTTTCATAGCTGCCAATACTGATTTCCTAAAGCAAACCTATGCCTTACTATTATTTCTAATTACCATGCTTATTTCATAACTGTGTTATGAAAATTACAATCTTCTTCATGATGTGAAGTTTAAAAAAATATATTTCAAAGTTTTTGGGGTGGTTTGGGTGGCATTGAAGCAATCAGTCAATCAATCAATAAAAAGAATAAACCTGAAGAAAATAAACAGAATAAAGGCCAAAT
The DNA here is from genome assembly GCF_023634085.1 of Falco cherrug. Lineage (NCBI taxonomy): Eukaryota > Metazoa > Chordata > Aves > Falconiformes > Falconidae > Falco > Falco cherrug. The sequence continues at coordinate 16,289,153 of NC_073710.1, read as the reverse complement.
ACCAATAAAGTTCTTCCAAAGGTTTCACTAGAGATGGAGTTAGATAAACCTAAGAGCTTTTGAAAGCCTCACCCTTTATGTATGATACTAGCTGACATGAACTACATTTGAATGAAAAAATAGAAAATTGAAATGCCCAAAGTAGAATGTGGGGAATGGGGGGTGGGGGTGGGGTGGTTTATGACATTGGGATGAAGAATTACATCTTACCATTCTCGATGTCAGAGTTCAAGTCATTGATGGAGTTTAGGGATGGAGGGATCAGAAAAGAGGTCAAGGAACTCCTCAAGATTTTTCATCTTCTATAACCAGATTGACAATTCTGAATCTTTTGGGAAAAGAAGGCTAAAAATGTTTATTTGTTAAAGAAATAAATCTATGTTCCTTAAATAGAAACATTGCATTAAAGTAATATACGTTTTTAGCCTTAACTCATGCCTCAAGTATTATGCTTTCTGCGCATTACCAGTTGGCTTTAATGACCAAACATACTGGCATGCACCTTATTACTATTCATGGTACTTGGAGGACTTTGACACCACTATCTTAATACAGAACAGCTTGGTATTTCCCAGGATATTAGAAATTATTTTCTATTGTTTGAATTTATTACACAGTTTATAGTATATTTAATACTTGTGAAAAAAAGTCTTTAAAATAATTAAATTTAAAAAAATTACTTGCTACCTTACTACTATACAAGAAAAAAAAGCTCCAAAGCACTCTTAATAACATGTGGGGGTTTGTCTCCCTCCTTTCATTTTTAATATGAGCTGTTAGTTGGTTAATAAAAAGTACATAAATTGTTAGGAGTACCTTCTAATAAAGAAAGCAAAACCTAAGATATGATGAACACACCATAACAATTTTCTGCAAGTAGTAAGTAATTTTTTCCTATTTCCCTTCCCAATGGAACCAGAAAAATACACATTCTTCTACCATCTATTCACTGACACACTGCTTATCTGATGATGCACTGCTCTGGGTCATTTTCAGGAGCTGTTATTTAGATAGAAAGGAAGAAATAGTAATATGGGAAAAACATGACAAAACAACTTTTCAAGTGTACCTCTTAGGTACGATTCACTTCAAAATGAGCAGAAATAAATAATTCCAGCAATACAGAATCTTATGGTGCAGAGGTTTTTTCCATTCTTGCAGATTGGAAAGTAACAAATAAAGAAACCCCTCTAAATTAGGGCTTTAAAAATCTGAGGCTACTATAAAGAAACAAGATTAACTTAATCCCCTAACAATCCAATTTATGACTAGTAAAGGGTTATGAAAAATTCCATCTAGATGTCAAATATAAGGAAACACAAAGTCTTTGGAGACACATAATGATAAACTGCAGATTGAGCAATAAGCTCAGTGAACAGAATGAACAGTTCAAGAGTTCAGAACATGTTCATTTGAAAGGTGTTCAGTTAAAGAGAAGGGCATGGTATAGACAAAGGCACAGAAAGGTCATCATTACAGTCATTTCATCTTCATTACAATGGTGCAGTCATAGCATTGGTGCACACAATTAAGCTCACACTTACATGCCAATGCACTGCTTTGGAGACGAAACAAAAAATATTTTTAATAGATTAATAGATTAATGAATCCTCGGAGCTATAGGCAGGTATGTAAGAACGTGTGCTTTATTAATTCAGTTTTGAAAAATAAATAGGACATGGATAATCTGTATTTTCGTATCTTGTAAGATCAATTAAAAATTACGGTCTATCAAGAATGGTGCCATTCTTCATCAAACAAGCATAAAGCATGTCCTGAATGGAGCACTTCTACCTGTCAGACTGTAGCCCAATAGTCACTTTTTCAAGCCAGTTATCTCAAATGCAGTAGTCTATAACGAGCAGAAGTAAGCAGATGTTTAAAAGGTTTCAATAACACAATGAACTCTGGCTTTTGAAATCAAGAGTATCTACTCCTGTCCAAAATTTAGTGAAAAAACTGGCAGGCTACATTGAATAAACCAAAATAAAACCTTGGCTAGAATGTAGACCAGATAATCGTGCTCTTGAAAACAGACAAGTAATAACAAATGCAGGAAGCCAAAATCCTGGTTTTATATCAGACCTCATTCAGCACCTAGGATTACGTATGTCTGGATAAAATCACTTTTGGATAAAAGCAATAGATCTTCAGATCTTCATGGGTGGGTCTCCAAATCCAAGTGCTGACCAAATCAACCTTGTCTGTAAGTGGCAGGCTATCACAATCATAGGCAGTTCAGCTGCAGGTTAGGGACAAAGACATTAAAACTTTTTTTGCTTTGGTATTTGCACAGTACCTTTCATTAATAATTTACAGAAACTGGAAGTCCTGGCACTATCTTGTCTCTGATTTCTAATTCTCTAGAATGCAGACAGATAGGATTTTTTTTCACAAAACCATTAAGATGAATATAAACTAGAATATTTCAATTTTATATTTACCTACATATTTTTAAACAAAGCAATCTAAGATCCTCTTGCACCAATATACATGCATACCATAGACAAACACATTTACAAATAAATTAATCTATCTGTCATAGAATCCCAATTTTACACAACAGCACTGGGGCAAGAAAGTAATTCTGTACAATAATGGTGTTAGAATTGGGCCCACATCAACCCATAACAAACTTTGCAACTTTCAAGAGCAGTTAATTAAAATTTTGCAATTAAGCATAATTCCCACAGACTTTGGTATCAATTATAGATGATCTGCACTCTTCAAAATCTAAGCCAAATTTGGCATGAAAAAAATCTGCTGCTTAGACAGTATCAAGAACTATAGCCATTATACCAGATTGATGTCCAAACCCTAACTCACAAATACTTCAGACGCCTCTTGGATACTTATGCAAATCCTAAGATTACACATTTCCAAAGAAGCTAGGAAAATGATATTTAAAATATCATTTATTGGATGTTATTTATAATATGTAAGAATCTTCACCCTGCATAACCTCACAACATCCTCATATTCCTCCAGAGCCGCCTGCCCCTTCTGCCATAGGTGGCAAACTCTCCTATTTCCCCTGAGTTGCAGCCAAAGCTCTGTTCAGCCAGGTCCGGTCTTCCCTGCCGGCCCATCTTTTGGCACATGGGGACAGCCTGTAAGGCTTCCTTCTTGCAGAACGTCCAACCTCCCTGGACCCCCTGGTCCTTCAGGGCTGCCTCCCAAGGGACAGCCAAACTCTTAAACAGGCCAAAGGCAGCCCTCCAGAAGTCCAAGGTTCTGCTGATCCCCCTCCTTATTTCTCCAAGAATCAAAACCTCTTAACATCTCATGATCGCTCTGCCCAAGACATCCTCTGACCTCCACATCACCCGCCTTCCTGTTTGTAAAGAGCAGGTCCAGCGAGGCATCTCCCGTGGCTGGCTCACTGACCAGCTGTGCCAGGCAGTTATCTTCCACACGTTCCGGGAACCTCCTAGACCGTGTTCTCTACACTGTGTTTTATTTCCAGCGGACGTCCGGTGGGTTGAAGTCCCCCAGGAGAACAAGGGCTAACGATGGTGAGACTTTTCCCAGCTGCTTGTGGAATGTTTCACCTGCCTCTTCATGCTGGTTGGGTGGTCTATAACAGACTCCCACCACGATATCTGCCTTGTTGGCCCTCCCCCTGATTCTTGCCCATAAACACTAAACCCTATTTTCACCATAATAAATGAAGGATTGCATTTGAAAGCAGTACAAACATTACATTCATGAGTTATCTTGATTAATTTTCTTCATCGTACCCAGTTCACGGCTGCAAGAGATCACATTATTTTTAAATATATAAATAAACCCAAAACTAAATCTAGACTTATCTAGATTATGGCACACTAGGGAGGAAACAGAGGAGGTCATGAAATTGGAGACTGCTGTTTCTTCTCATAATGTAATTACACTTTTGGCTAATGAAATTACTTCAGTCTCAAAGTAAGGGCTTGCAAGTCAGAGCTCTCACATGCTTATGAGAGATGGGGTAAAGAAATACTGTTTACCATTTATATCTGAGGGATGCACACTAATCCCCAAGATCCAAGCACAATTTATTTTGTTTCTGAACTCTGAGCAAGACTGAATTTGTGATCAAAGCCCTTTTCTAATTACTACAATAAAAGGACAATTAGCTTAAGAGGGAGGGAAGTCTGGTAGAAAGAGAAAGACCATATCATTCTGCACTGCTGGTACCCTCCAAACAGCTGAAAATAAACACAGCTTAGCTCAGTGAAGAGAAGCAGCAACAGAGCAAAGCAATATAAAAGGATGGCTGAGCACTCAAGGCCTCTATTCGTACCATTTAGGTATTCACAGCCCTACTCCAATCTGCACAAATGCTCTCACAATCAGAGCAGTCATTCAGCTGGAGATCTCTAGGCTTGCAAGGGACACACAGTATAGGGTCTCAGTGAAAAAAAAAAATGGAGGAAGCAGTACATTCTGGTCAGAAATACAAACTCTTCTTCTTGATTCCTTTTTGAGATACTGTGCTAACAGCTTACTTACGCCCCCGCTTCAGCAGTGGCTAATGCTTTCCACCATGCCAAGTGTTCCAGAGAGTTGTTTTTCCTTTTAACAAATCACAAGTGGCAAGGTGAAGATTTTGACCTAGGACTGCTGGCCATTCAGGTGCACTTGTACAATACAAAGTATGATTTACCCAGGGGAAATGAATGGAAACCCAAGATTTCTCACTTGGATAAACCTGTCATCCTCTCATTTTCTATTAACAGTTAGGGAAGGGAAAATATATTATCTAGTTGCTGCTAGTTGCTACTCAAATAACAGTTTCTAGCTATTGGTAGCCAGTAGCACACAGCTGGCAAATTTCGATGTACAAAAAGAAACTCTGCTGACTGCATCTGAACTAGGCAGTAGTAATGCATATGGGATAACTGAATGATTTCTGACTTTGACTAAATATTTTTGGGGGGTAAATCTATTCTAAGATGGCATAAAAGATTCATGTGTTATTTTTTTTTAATAATATGAATCAAAGACATTAAAGAGATCAACCTGGTTAAGAGTCAGCAAAATACTCCATTGACTGGTAGCCTCATTTCTTGCTTCAAACCTACCTTTAGGAAACCAGTTGATACACACCATTTCTAAGCAGTGAATGCACATGATGATTAACCTAACAAGATTGTGCCTAAATAAAACTTACATCCCCCACTAGAACATAGAACACATGGAAGAAAATGAAAATCAAACCCCTTCCTCTTTTTGCCCAAGTTCTTCTCCAAAGCTGAATGTTAAACCCAGTGAGCTTACAGAAATGAGACCAACTTACAAGCAAGGAGGCCATTATCACCCATTACATTAAATGAAATTATTTCATTTTCAAATCTATTGGCAAAAGAACTTCTTGCCTATTACAACAATTTTCAAGAAATTAATGGCAGGAGGTTCTGCTTCAACTGTCATAAAGATCACCAAAACCACTTGTGTTTAAGATGTTAATTACAGGGGCTCAATGCCAAAAAAATAATTCTGGTAAATTAAATCCCATGATTAATTCATAACATCCATTTCTGCATTAATCCTAGCATTAAGATATAGAGTAGTCTTCATACACACATCTCACTATGGGGAATAAAGCAATAGCAATTCCTAGGGTGTTTTTTTTATAACTCTTCATATTTTATGTACATTATTTAATTAATATAACTAGATAGTTAATCCACTACTTTGTATTTCTTGGTTTCAATCTCTGTTAAGGCCTGTAGGTTTTAAAAACTCAGAACAAGTAACTTCTCATGCATCATTCAGGCAGAAGTGTTCATGAAACCACAAGGACTCATGGACTTACTGTTATGCTTCCTACTCCTCTACTGTTTTGGAGATAACATAAATTCTCATCGGTTTATAATTTAAGCTTTAAATATCATACCTGGTTATATATCCAAAGGACTGCACCAATAGTACATAAAGACAGTATCATATACCTAGAAATTTCCTATAGGGCTTCAAAAGAAAATAATTACTGAGATCTTCAATCACTACACCAACATCATGACTCTACTGCTAGCATTCTCTACAATATTCTTTCCAATAAGAGTATAAAGGCTTATCTGTTAGGGGAAGCAGGAAGAAACAGTGAATCTTAGATGTCTGAGACATTTTTTTGTTGTGTCTTCACTCACTTTGATATAACAAAATTCATCACGGGCACATGTTTCTTCCTCAGCATATCAATCAATACAATTTTTATGAGTCAATGATGTGACCGGGCTTCCCAAATCCAGATTTTCTATTCATTAAAAAGTGACCCAGGAAAATAGAGTAAAATGAAATAAAACATTAAACGAAGAGTTTTCTGTCTCAGCCAGTAAAACCAACAGGTACGCCAAGAGATTTATCAAGCGCATTATTTACTGAAAAGACAACTGCACATATCCACTAACAGTTTCCTTAAGTTCATAATACATAACTTTAAAATAGCTAATAATCATTTAAAATGCTAGTCTGAAATATTTTTTGATAGCATAATGACTGATGTTTTCAAGTAGCAGCTGAAAAAGCCTTTAAACAACTTTAATTAACAACTATCACTTTTCACTACTGTATGCGCTTTTCATTGATTCTTTTTAAAATGTATTTAAAGTCAATGAATCAATCACTTCTTTGAAAATATATTCTGAACATCAATTTGAATAAGATACATTTTTACTATGTTTTTGATAACCTATTGCTAACAATGACATTAATAATATTTGGTTTCTGCTGATATTAATGCTGACGCTTCACTGTGGATGGCACCTTCTGGGTTTTTTTCCATTTAGTATCTCAAGTCATATCTAAAGCTGTTCTTTTACAGCCTGCACATACCGCTTTTTCAAAGTAGCAGGGGCATCTCATCTGCTCAATTACTTATTAGTGTTGCTAAAGAATACCATTTCCTCTCATGGCTGATAAAATATTAATCAAAAACAGGAACAGAGTGATTTCCCAGTGTAGATGTCTTCTAATGGTAATACATGGAGTCTAAGAGAGATCTGGAGGTCATGTAATAGCTCTTGAAGGCAGGGAGGGCCTCAAAGATAGTAATGACATTGTATACCAAGTAACGAGATTGTATTCGAAGAGCACCGGATAGCTTAATTAGTGCTGTTTTGTAGGAAAAAAAAAATCACAAGTGTGATTACAAGGATGCATGCAAAGATTAATTGGGGTAACAGCACACAACTAAAAAAAATCTTTTGTAAACATTTTTGATCCTTGCTATTGCTCGGTATCCGATATAGAGCCATACAGCGGTGAACCTTCCAAATTACTACTGTTTCATGTCCATGTATCAGTTAATCATAGTAATAAAACAGTAAGTAATCATCGGTTCATTCTACCAGTTATTAAACATCCATCCCATCCTGTCTTTAGGTATTTTTGTTCCTATTTTTTCATAGGACTTGAAAGACAAGGGAGAAATTACAATGAAAAACAGAGAAGCAATTGAAAGATACATGGGAAAAACGTGACAGCTTGAAAAAGAACCTAAATATATTTAAATATAATATTGTATCACCATGTTTCCTTCTAAAGTTTTTATGGAAATACTCCTGACTGACTTGGAAAAAACAGTTCTACTAAATAACTTCTAAAGAAATAATACATGCCCTTTGGTGGTGGTGGAAATGTCTCAACCTGGATCAACCTGCAAACTAATTTTAACACAGTAAGCCAACAATAACAGGAACCACCGCCTAGAAACCGTGCCATCAAACAAATACTGTTCAGCTGTGTCTAATGGCAGGAAAACCTACTCAGTGCTCAAAAAGTCAAATTCCATCAATCTATAGGCACTAATCAAGTCCAGTGGCAAGCAGATGTTCTAACTTCCCTAGGAAAACTGCCAGACCACTTCCCCGTCACAGTTTTGTAGAAGAAAGGACAATGACATATACAAAAATAAAGGTATGTTTACCTCTAATAAATATCCATCATATTAGCATCATCCTTTTGTCTCACAACACACTGAATTCTAAAAGTGCTATAACACTGGACAAGATGAAATATGGCTTGCATCCAAGCTCAAGAACAAATGTCATCTCTTGGCACTTGTGTTTTGTAATTCTTTGAATGCAAGAAGGCATAAAACAGTCCTGTCAGCAGTCAAGAAAAGAAAAAATAAAACAAAACTAGTTTTCATCATAGCGTATATATAGAGAGAGCATACACCTGACAAAACTTTGTATCTTAAAAAAAAAATTAATATCACTCTAAATGGTGAATATAGTGGACAAACCTTTAGAAGAAGTAGGAAAGACGGCTAAAAAAATTAGCTAAGCTGTCATATTTAATAGTAATATTAAGCACACAGCACTTTTCAGCTATGAATCTAAAAAGTTGCACTATAAGTGCAATTGACTTGCTTTCCAGTCATATACAGGCAAAACTGAGAAACTAAGATACAAATTCATTTGTACAAAGTCAGTCAAACAGGTCAAAGCCTGGGTCAGGAACAGAATGAAGGTCAGTTGACATTACTCCAATTTACAATCCATTTTTCTTCCATTTTGCATGACACACCAGATAATTCATGATTCAGAGGAAAGGCTAAGAACACATATGCAAGAAAACTCTATAGGCAGCAGTAACAGCAGTTACTTCAAAATATGCAAAAGTGCCCTTTCACTTACATTGATTCTATTATAGGTAAGAAACTATTTTTGTATGGGAATTGTTTACTGATCGTTTAAATTAATTTTCCTCCAAGACAATTTAAATAATAGTTTTCTTCATTAAAAATTCAGCATTGCCTCTGCATGATTTTTGCACTAATAACCTGGGAACCAGTTCTGTTAAAAGCATGACATCTCCACTAAGGTTTCTGAGAATCTGCACTTAAGTGAGTCACAAGACTTGAGTCTGCTCAGCATCCTGAAGCAATAGTCCTTAATGAGGAGTGTGGGTGGTGAGCTGGTTTTGATAAGTAGTAATAGGATGAGCAAAAAGTAATATACCAATGGTTGATATATTACTTGACATGTCAATTGTTGGAGAGTTGCTGTATTGAATTTGTACCTACAGCAAACACAATACACAAGATTCTAATATACTGTGGTGTTTGCTACGTATTTTCCAAGTGATTGTATTGACTTTGTAAACAAAGATTATATGAAAAAATAAAGACTCCTGTACCATATAATATTTACCAAGTGAACAAATCTATCATAGCTGGAAATAAAAACACAATTTCACCAGTGTCAGGAAAGGAGGAAATAAATTGAGCGTTTGAAATGAGATCAGATACTTCAGTTTGGCTCTCAGGCACCTAAGAAAGTCTCCTTCTAGTGCAATAGTTGATTATTATTTTAGTTTTAAATATTGCAGAGAAAATAAGGAGAAAAGGAAGAATGGAGTATCAATTAGAGTGAACAGTTCACGTATTTCAAAAAATCAAGATGAAGTAAAATACTAAATTTAAACTATCCAGGTCTAATTCTCCTTGTAACGACACCAGTTTATTTCCCATAAGAGTAGCACCAAAAGACCTCCAGCTAGGTCCAAAATAACATTTTTTGACTTTTGCAAAAGGTTGCATCATTTAGATGTAGAGAAACATTGAGGTGAGGTCAATGTTTAAGTTATATTAACTTAAACATTTTATACCACTTGAGTATTTGTCCACAATCTAACACAATAATAAGATGAATGATGAATAGAAGGGACAGAAGAACCTATTACAAACATTAGTAAAGTGTTGAGCCAATTCAAATGGGCATGACTTAGCCAGGAGGTCATGATTAGCCTTCACTCAATTATTCCACAGGTAGAAGATCAACAGCCCTCAGGAGCCATTCTTGTTCTATTATATTTCTCCTCACTTCTTTCCCAATGGTTCTGCCACTCTCATTTGCCCTTTCTTATTACTTCAGCTGAGTGCCATTATCAGGGAGTTAATGAAAAAACAAAACGTCTTCATTCCTGTTGCTGCTGTTTGCATCTATGTAGGTATACCAGAGACCAAAGTAGCTTAGCCAGTTCAGCACCACACAGCTTGCCATACGCATCCAACTGGCTTAACTGAACCATTCTGGAGGGTAACTTCTAAGCACCCAGCTTTCTGGCTGCGCCGTGGGCAGTATCTGAACTAAAATGCATCCTTAACTGTTGGCTGACCTGTTTACGAAGAATGAAAATATAAGCAAAGACTTTAAAGTTAATATTGGGGCCTTAACATCATGTAAAGTTGTTTTTTAAAAAAGAATCAGAATTACTTGTGGGCTATTGTTAACAAAACAAAGTTGCATTCCTGAACCACAGAACACGTTTCAAATAAATAACCTTTTTCTTTACTTTGTGGACTTAGACTAGTGTTCAGATTTTGTAAAATATTTTAAAATAGCCAGTTCTCATCATGAAACTGTTTCAAATACCAAATGGAGCAGATTACTGCTAGGAACAGATCTCTGAAAATAAAGGACTTACTATAAGATTCTACCTTGGCAGCAGAAAAAAATATTTTATATTTGCTTTGAGTATTTATTGGGGGGGGGGAGTTCCTTCTTTTAAATAAAATTTGCTTTACATGGGATCTCCCTTCAACAGCATCACTGACATGAATTTTACCTATTACTTTATCAGACCCCTTTTCTTTGTGCAGCTCAGCTTAATCTTGGGAGTATCTACAGAATTCAGAAGTTTCAAAGCTGTATGTTTAGGTCTGAAGCTAGCATTGTAAGTCCGCTCTTTAGTGTGCCAAAATATTTGCAAGCAACTTATTTTCTTAAGTAAAATAGAGTGATGCCACGCTAAACATTCCCATACAGTAAAATGTACGTAAAATAGGAACATGTTAGCAGTAAGCAAACTGTCATAAGCAGAGCACTGTATTTAATATTCAGATCAAGGCATCTCTGTCTCATCCCAGCAAACCCTTCTGACAAAAGCCATCCAATGTCTGCCAGCAGTATTGAGTCCAGCTGAGGACAAATTTCAAGATGAACCTGAAATCAATTTGCCATCAAATTTTCATGCTTCTCCCAGACTATCTGTGGCATTTTAATTACAAGCACCCTAGGCAGGGGGTACTACAGATATTGACACTTAGCTCCTACAATAAACTTTATTGGCAACCTCTGTCTGAATGTAGTACTCAACTAGAATAACAAGAAATATATGAGGATATCTAAGCAATAAGGTGGCATAATCATTTTGGAGTGGTTTTGTTCCAAATGGTGGACAACTCTACTAAAGAAACTTTTCTGAATTAAAATAAGCATCTGTTGGATGGAAAATTCACTCTTGTAATGAACATGTACAAGATCCCAAGTCCTTCAAGAAGCAACATTTAGTTTCTTCTCCTTCCTATTTAATTTGGCTAACTAATACATTAGCTAGTATTTATAAATTTCTGAAGTAGTCCCTGTTAGCAACTGGGTTCAAATTAGATCAGTGACAGGCTGTAGAATCAGAGAACATCTTTACATCTGTTTCAGTTTCTACTCCTCAGGATTTTTCTGCACAATTTAAAAGGGTACATATCTTAGGAATTAAGGATCTAAATTGGAGATGAACCAATGATTTGCCAGTTCTGCAATATACAATTTAAGGCTTTTTTAGTAAAGATATTCTGAGACATGCAGTGTCTTCGTGAGCACACTGAGGGCAAGGTTGCTTGCAAGCCAGTCTTCCTTACTATGAAGTGTTCAGAAGAATAAAAGATTTATAAAAGAGACATTTAGAGAAGTTACCATGCCAATATGAGTGTGGTTTGCCATACGTGGTTAGGGGAGATGTAAAGAGGAGAAGACAAGGTCACTCCAGAACGATTACAACTTTGAAACTCATAAAAGCAACCTGTAGTTGCAACTACTGAGAGAGTAAATACAAAAAATACACTGAAGAAGAAAGAAAATTAAACATTCCACAATGCTATACCCTAGAAAAAGAAGAGAGGAAGTATGTAGCAAACGTAAAAGACTGTGACAGCTGCAAAAGATTCAGTAATTAAAAACTGTAGGTTGTTTTATTCAGGTGTGCTTTGAAATTTCCTAAGCTGCCAGGTAGGAGATGTCAGCAGCAAACCAGCCGATTCATAGAGAATATCAAGATGTCTTAATACTGGTTATGCTGGAACCCCAGCACAAAATGCACAAAGCTGAAAAACAAAGGCTTGTAACATGAGGAAATTTTACAAACTAAAGAACAGGACTACATGACACATTAGTCTCCCAGACACCATTTACTCAATCAAAGTAGTATTCTTTATGTCCATTGTTCAAATATGAAATTTGGGGTTTAAATGAAACCAATTAACTTGAAATTCAGGGTGATACCTATGTCACAGCATAAAAGCTGGTGGTATTCCACCAGACAATAAAAAAGTAAGAATTATGTTTCACTGAAGATGTTTCTTGCAACATTAAAACTCAGTTATGTTCTTTGCAGTTGAGTATAAAAGAAAATATTGAAATAACAAATACAAAAATAAATCCTAATAAATATTGATCAAAACATTTACTTTTACAAACTGGAGTGAAAACCTCTCATAATTTTTTCAGAGTTCTCAAATGGTTTTAAAACATTCTGCCTAATGAGACAAGTACTACTATTAAAGCTTAACTCTAGCGCAATCCCCAATGTGCGAGAACGAGAAGTTTGCAGTGAGAGTAGCAAAGGCAGCAGTCAAATCTGGGTCCATCCCACACACAGTAGGTAATTCCTTTGCCTCCTGTACCTTGTCACAATACTATGCCTGCATCCATGAGAAGTTTGTCAAGTCTAGAGATCTTTGAGAACCTCATTTCCAAGGTGCCACATGAAGCATTATCTTTTATTTTTTCTCCAAACCAGATTTGTTGCTCTTTTTACTGTGAAAGATCTCGAGTTTGTTACGTTCCTGTAAATACTGAAGTCAACACAAGGTTTACCGTAAAAACCTGAGAGAATGCAATTGCCTCAAACCTTAAAGTATTTTCAATGAAGAGTACCTACGCATAATTCCATCTAGGATCTCATGGCATGCCTCAGGGATTATCCATTTACAATGTTCATTAAACAAAATATTCAAGTTAAAGAAAAAGATTCGGTTTACTACTTCCAGCTATATCAACACCAAGCAGGGCTGGTTAGTGTGCTTGTTAGTAAATACAAAACCAAAGCTGGAGGGCCCGGCCCCACATTGCTGGGGCGTCATGCTGGGGTGCCAAACCAGCCCCGCCCAGCCCAGCCCCACCCCGCCCGAGCAGGGTGCGGCAGCGCCCCCTGGCGGCAGCAGCCCCGGTGCTGCCTGCCCGCCAGCCTGGCACGCTGGGGCCCGCGCGTTAGACATCACCCTATGCACGGATGAGCTGTACAGTGAGGCCAAACAACACCCACGCGCACACGTTCTCCATAGGATGTGTGCATACATGTAACTGGGGGTGGGCGGGCAGGGAGCTACCCATATCTATATGCATTCTCACAAACCCAATTTAGCTTATTACCAAACATATGGAAGCATGTCATATGAAGGTCATTTTTTATTCCACTCCTGGCAGTTGATATAAAGACTGAAACATTTCACACAGCCTGTTAATAACCATATGAACAACACTCAAAGTTGGCTGTCCAGTCCCTACAGAGAAGTCAGATACAGAAAAGTAATCAATAGATTCATTATTTTATTTTAAATACATGGTGCCCATCCCAAACCCAATTTTTAAGGTGAATTCTGCAATCTAAATATGTGAAAGAAAAGGTGTATGAAGTCAGCCTTTATTAAGTTAACCTTTATTAAGTATTTTTCTGCTAATACTACTGGCATTAACTGGCCCAATGGCTTAAAGCCAGGCTGTGACTCCGACTACCCATCAGATATTTGTTACAGGTATCCTGCAATTTCTTAAACGAAGCATTAACTCGACCCACAAAGAAGAAAGACAGACAGACTCTCAGGATGATTTTAAATGCTCTCGGGATACATACCCCTTCAATAACCAAACTAATAGATTTCAAATGTGAGCATGGTTTGGACAACATACTCTTTCAATTAGTTTTATTTTAGTATAAATATGCCAGCTATATGGAATCTAATGTCACATCAGGAATTTCCTGAAATGGGGCACTACTGCTATTAAAGTTATGTGATTCAAGCTTTTAGACAGAGCTCCAGGCACAGAGCAATGCATCCCCATTTAGAAGCGACTGCGGTTGTCAGTGGCCAAGAACAATACGTTGTTTAAGCCACTCCCTGAAGCATAAAAAGCTCAAACACCTTTAAAAATTGGTGTGTGATAGATAATTCACCTATACATCATTTTACACACCCATACATATTACATAACGAAACCCAGTTAATATTTGTGCTGTGCTTTGAAGATGTAAGGTGTGAAGGCTTTTATTACTAATAAACTGTGTTTTTCATAGATCGGCACTGAAACTTTAATGAACCTCTGGATATTGAAATACATGTTACAAATCATTTAGCGATTCTGTTTTTAACTTCAGACTCCTACGTGAGGAAAGAAGGATTTAAGTTTTCACTCATTGTAGGGTGCCACGTAGAAAAACCTGTCTTGTTTGGGACGGTTTATTTCAGGTACTTCAGGCATACATTAAGCTGATGTATAATGGGAATACACGTACAGGTATTACATCGAATAGAGTGCATTGCTAATACATAGTCTGATGTATTGTGAAATTCTGGTGACCCAAGGAAAGCTATTAGCTAGCTGTGGGTCAGCTTCCCCTGCTGAGTAACCAGTAGCAGCTTTAGCATTTTAGGCCCAAAATAAACTAAATTCAAGAGCTGGAATAAATAGCTCCTCAGGATAATGAAGGGTAACTTGCAGAAGCATTGCAAATTATATAAAATATTGTAAGAAGGAACAAATGCTGGGTTTATGTGCCTCTGAAAAAAATTATGAAACACCAAGAAACTTACTGACAACATGTCTGCTTTTTCTGGCTTTCCTTCCACAGGATACTCAGTTTAATAAACTGCTTTGTCATAAAGCACATCAGCTACTTAATTTGACACATAATAATGGAACAGCTTCAAATACTATGTTCCTTCAATTTTTTTGAGAATTTTACTCATCCAGTACCTTGTACAATGTACTCACACGTTTTGTACATTCAACAAAGACTAAAATGGATTTTGCATGCAAGGCTATGCATTTTCATTGTCATCAAGAAAAGTTAATTACTGAATAAATTGCAAGTTCAGAAATATAATGCATTAGGACAGAACCTACCCTTTTTGCCTGAAGAACCTATTAAACTTCATCTTGTTAGCAGACTAAAAATCTTAATTAGCATTTTGTTTTGGACAAATCCTTGTGAAGTCTGCGCTGTCTGTTGCAGATATAAAAGGAGAGAGACTCAGCAGATGAGGGTTTACATGTGAACACAGCATCATTTTTGAGTATTCCATAAAATCTGACAATATAATCTCCGACTTAAAAAGCCAGCCACTGTGAGCAGTTGCTTGTCCGTATTACATTCCACTCTGAATTCCTTTTCATTTATCAGCCAATGAGCTGTTAAAAAGTTACATATAGTTAAAATATTATAACTATGTGGTTAACTGCAACCTGAGTTTCTACTCACCCCCGGCCAAAAAAGAAAAAAAAGAAGAAAAAAAAAATAGGCATTTTTGGTCTTTGCTTTGATATACGTACAAATTCCACCTCATTGTCATAGATTTCCCAATATAACTGTCAACAAATATACAGAAGATAAGACTGGAAACAATCCAACAACTAATCAAGTTTTAACATTCAACCTGAAGAACTTCAGGTAAGCTTTTTCTTTTACATTTTGGTCTGGCTTTTTTTTTTCAGTGAAAGACGCAAACACAACACTTTGGGGAAAATACGTATGAGGGAAAAATATACTTCATGAGTTCAGTCAGCATTTTCAAAGAACGATTACTTTCTCGATTTTGGGAGTCAGCTTTTTCAAGTGATTATTACAACATAGGAGGACCTGTACATTCACAGTCCCACCAAGAGTTAGTGCTGTTAAGACTAACAAGATCACACCCCTTTCCCACTAAACTACTCCTCTTGTAAACTTACTCCCTGATAAGTTCCAACCTCTTGCATGGTTTCTGCCCAGCTGGATCATGTACACATCTACTGACGTGTTGATCTTCCATAGACTTTTGGATCCAAGGAGGTTTTGACAAAGACATACCTTCTTCTAAGCAGGAAGTGTTGCCTGCTGAAATCCTTCCCTATCTATAATGTATAGCAGAAGTAACCACTCTTACCCTTTTCAGTGTGGCATCCATATCATATTGAAGTCTTAAGTACACACACACACCCCTGAAACAATGCACCAGAAGAAAAAGGGGTCCAATAAGAGAAATCTATAAAGATCCCAGCACTTCAGAAAACTGGGGGACAGAATTAGCCAGGCCAAAATAACTGTTTGCTAAATAAAAAGGATAGAAAATGAAAATCTTTCATTCACACCATTTCTCTCCTGGTTTCACCTACTTAAGTCAGGCAGAGGAACAGACAGTTCCTCCCTCCTACTCCTCCAGGGGCACCCAGCATCTGAAAGAACAGTAACAGATCGTTTTACCAGCTCCCCACCAAACCAGGGGCAGGAAGCATAGCAAATAGAAAGGATGTACAGCACAAGTGCTTCTTCAAGACACCCACTGAACTACTGCAGAAACACAAGAGACCATAAAGTATAGAAAAAGCTTAGAAAGAACATTAAAAAACAGCGTAACATCCAAAGACAAAATGAATAACTAAATACTCGTGCCCACCCAGTGTGCATACAAAGTATGTACAAAGCTGCTCATGAGCAACGGAACAGTATCTCACTGATCTCACAGGCTGATTTTACTGAATTTGTCACGTAGCCACAGAGTATGAGTATGTTCAGATGAGCCCAGGTTCTTATCTCAGAAAAGACAAACTGACAACAATGACTAAACATCCTCCTCCTTTGCTGAACAGACAGTACCTTAAGGGAGGGAGGAGCTGGGCAGCGGAACAGGCCATCGGATATAAAAATATTCAAGAAAATACCCAACAGAAGTACCTTTCCTTTAAGTCCAATTGTCCATTTCTCTTGTCATGTGTCATGAGTATCAGCATGCTGGGCAAGGCAACAGTCTAACCTGTGGAGGAGGCAGGATTTAAAAAAGATCCAGATTTGAAAAAAAATCTGACTTTCAAACTATTTTCCACTTCTTGATAAAAAACATTCCAAAATCATTCAATTAAATTGTTGGATCTTTTTGCACTTCAGTGAAAAAGCCTTCTTTTTTTCTTTGCTTTTATATTTTACATTTTTCAGTGGGTTTCAGGGTAGAACAGGTTAAACTAATAAAAAACACTGTGGGAGGGCAATTGCAGTGTTCTCAGAGTCAACAGATCACCATAACCTTTTTAACTCTAAATCATCTTAGAATCTAAGACGAGTGCATAAAGGAACAGCAGCATGAAACAGGAGAGGTTACACAAAACATTGCAAAAACCAAGGAAAAGTCTTTGGTAAGCTCAAAAGCAACAGGAAGGCTAAAGAATGAATGCAGTCAGAGAGAACTACTGAAGGCACTTCTCAAAACATTTTGAAGATGTAAAAGGAGGGGAAGCGAATTTCAGCACTAGTAAGGCTGGCAGTAGTTTAAGACCTCTAGAGAAGTAGCTGATTTCTGACCTTAGGAAGAAAAAGAGAACTTTACTAAACTAACACATTTTTTTAAAATTAGAATGTTCAGCAGCATAGTTAAGACTTCTAATCACCAGACAGGTTGGGGGGTGGTGGGGTGGTGGTGGTGGTGGTGTGTGTGTGTGAAGCTGATTTTAATGCATTCTTATCCCCAGGGTCCCTCTGTATGGGCAAATGAAAGCTATAATGACCTACTGCATAAATTAATTCTCTAAAAGACAAAATACAATAGAAGATTGATACATAAAGACATAACTGGGCATAAAATAGCAGGACAACTGCAAGGCCATAACCACACCTTGATACGAGATTACAGACTTGGGGAGCTTAACATCTTGTTTTGAATATAGTGCTCAAGGAAAGACTCTGTAAACCTGTATATTAAAACTAATGAGCTAAATAGGCCATGCATTAAAAAACTAAAATCTGGTGTCATCCTTGGAAGAGTGAAGACAAGCACGATCATTTTTTGCTCCCCTGAATGCTGAATTACACTGATTAGATTTCTCTACAAGCTGCATTAATTTGTTATTTGCATGGAGACAGTGTAATAGGAAAACATTTTCTACATTAGTGCGACAGACAGCTTTTATGCCTGAGCTCTATAAAGAATAAATTTGCAATTTTCCAGAAAGAAATAAGGTAATGAATAACTGGAATTCCAGTGTGGGAATACTACTTCTCTGTACAGTAGCCATTTCAATTAAATATACAAGATTTGAGACTAGTCTACTTCATCGCTGTACCCTAAGAGGCATTGGTTTGCTTGAGCCATGTGGTCAGATACTTTCACATCGTGTAAGAAAAAGCTAAATTTTAATAATCAGTAAAGACAGTAAGGTCCCAAAAGAAGACTTAGTAAAAACAAGCTGACATACAGAAATATGTTAAAATAGGCATAAATGACTCATGATTCCTATTCCATATTCTTAAACATGTTCAGATCCAAACTGTGGATATATTATTTTCTTGTTGTAATCCAGCAGTACTTTAGCCATTTTTATTTAGCAAGAGGATTAATAAGGAGTCTTTTTTCCTGCTGCAAAAATCTCACTATATTTCAGACAATCAAGGAAGGAACTGAGGTAGCTAAAAGGAAAATTAAGTATAATAGCTCAAAGCCTAATATAGTATTTTATCAAATTCAGCAAGAGCTGAATTTCATGCACTTTTTTCCATCTTGTAAGCAAACAAATAGGCAGCAGACTCTTGTTTTCTGCTACAAGGAAAGCTGTCAAAGTGTTTATACTAAGTTATTTAGAGTTATCTGCTGCTACAGCAGGTGATTAAATCCAAAAATTATAATCAGTTTTTCTCTTCAGAGTTTCTTAAATGGCAGGCATCACTCTGTTTATGCCAACTTGAAACTTCCGATTTCTTCAAATATTTTTTTAATAAATTTAACGTAAAACATTGCCTAAAAAGATAATGCTTCAATATTGAGATACAAAGAGCTTTCTACAAACACAGATGTCCTACATCTTTAACCTGCTGTAGCTGAAGACAACCACATCACCCTGCTGCAGGACTTTCTCTCTTTTTCAATTAATATCAGTGGGCTACAGCTGGTATTTGTATTGGTTTAGTTCAGATGCTTATTCTGAATGCAGATTTGTATACTAGATGCAAAATGATGATAAAAAGGAAAAAAAAAAAAACAAACTTGAAAAGGTTACTGAACATCAAGAAAAAGCAAAATAGAAATAGCTTCCAGAAAACTAGTATTTGTATCCCTATAGTGTTAATTATGCCCTGCATTTTAAGGAAATTTTAAATTGCCTCTTTCAACAGATGTTCTCTTAAAAGAATAGATTATTTGGGAAATGACAGGTCTTTGTCAAAGCTAACCCAGTGGAATACAAAAATTAGTACTAACTTACTATAGCCCCAAGTATTACAAACTCTTTATTCTCAACAACAATATGCTAACCCTATTAGCAGCTAGCTTACTAATTATATGTAGGTAATTTTAAGCAGCTATAGAGGAACAACTAGCTCAACTCCACTCCACTGGTTAAGTTGATATGCCTCCCCCTTCAGAGCTAGCCATAGTGAAATCAGTCACAGGTATGCAGAGTGGTTTGATGACCAAAAAAAACCCCAAACCACCAAAACCCATGCTGAAATTTTCCCCCAGGCTGCCTCTTCCCTTCCTTCATCTTCCAAACAAGACAACAA
This sequence comes from Falco cherrug, assembly GCF_023634085.1. Lineage (NCBI taxonomy): Eukaryota > Metazoa > Chordata > Aves > Falconiformes > Falconidae > Falco > Falco cherrug. Next base: position 16,269,365 of record NC_073710.1, on the reverse strand, counting down.
TTTACAAAAAGTGATTAAAGATCAATATACTTCCGATAGCTATGGATATTTATTTAAAATAAATGTTAAACCTCAAGTTTTTTCTTAATGCAATGCTATATTTCAGATGTTTTAAGCAATAACAGAAAATATCCTTTAAAGCAGATTTCAGGCAAGCAGATATGAATATTCTCAACAAAATCCTGATTTCTAGAGTTAGGAATGAGAAATTTACTATTCTGGGATAAATCAAATTTAATTAAAACAATGAGATTCATGAATGTTAATTTTTACAATTAATTCTTACATTGTGGATTAAACCCAGAATTATTCTACCAGATAAAACTGAAGTCTTTTCTAGTTCCCACATAAAGTAACCCACCTAGAATCCAAGTTGCCATAGCTATGGAGCGTAACTCTTTGCTCATTTAGTTGGTCCCAATTTCCTGTTAAAACGTGTACCGAGAAAACTAACATCACAGGAAGATAAAAGACCTTCTCCACAAATAGCCTAAGAATTGTCAGTATCATAATCCAAAATGTAAACAGTACAATGGGAAACCAAAAGGACCTTGCACTAAAATGCACACTTTTTGGCAAAACTATTTTGGTAATAATTGAGATCTTCATTGAACTGGAGTTTCAAAAAGATATATGTCTGGTACCTTCCCATGTTGGTAGCAGAACTCCCTTGACCTTAAGAGAGCCAGGATGTCAGTCAATGCTTACCCTGAAACCTTCTCGGTTATTTTATTGAACTAATCAGTGGGATTTGTCTGCTGCTTTTTAGTAACCCCAGTCACTTCCTACCTATTTGGCACTCATCCTTAGAATATAATAGATTTGGTACTGCCTTTTTCATTTTCAAATTCATGGTTGCTTGGTGGTCTTAATTTTCTCAGAGTATTCAAAGTTGACAGATTAATAATAGGTGGTTCTTTGCAACTATGTGGGCAGATCTTTAATGGAGCTCATTAGTTTATATTAGCAAATAGTGTTACAGAGATGTGGAAGCTGTTCATACAGGACAACACTTCTACTGCTAAATAAAAAAAAATAATAAAATTAACAAAAATGTAAATCCTCACTTCTATGATTAAATAAACACCAATTAGGTCAATTTATGTGAAGAAGAAACACAGACAATTATTTATTCAGTATAAATATTAAAGAAAATTCCAAAATGTATTTTGGTGCTACAGTTTCTTTTGCTATAAAATTCATCTATCCGTAGTACCAGAAAAAGGGAATCTTTTGAGATTTACCAAGCATACCTTGTACATCTGTTTATTGTCTAGGACACTTAGTAGTATAATAGGCTGCTGCTCAGCCCAGCAGAGAATTCTATGGAGTTGCCTATCATAATAAGCCTTGAGCTAGGAATGGATTATGAAAAAAATAATAATCACAACATTAAATGCAAGTCAAGGTTGGCATTCAACCAAAAAAACCCTGGACATTTATATTAACATGGCACACATAAAAGGATTTCATTTTACACAAAACATTTTTTTATTTAACTTTATGGGACTTTTTTCCAGCACCTGCTTAGGTTTCCAGGTAACCATGAAGTTTAATAAACCTGTACAACCATAATTAAACACTGTAAATAATTTATCTGCTTAATCTTCCTAACTGGCCTTTTATTCCTTTGTAGAAAGGCGATCCTTGCTGACATTCTGAATAAGGTTGGCAAAATAAGTGCAGTGAGGAGTGGTAGTATAAAGTGGATTTGCTCTCAATAATGTATGAAGCCACATGCTGGGTAGAGGAATCCTCACAAAAGCAGTACCACAGCAATCTGTTCCTTTCATCTGCAGCCAGCATTTAAAGTGAAGGTGCTGCTCCGAATCAAAAGCACAATCATTCATTTGTGAGCAGATGTCCTTCACACGGCAGGCAGCACTTTTTCAAAACAGAACTGAACAAATGCACTGCTGTGAGACAAGTTCCCCTACCCATTAAAGAAAGAACACAGTATATATTAATTTAGCAGGTTGTTGAATGTTTTAAAGTAGAATTTATGAAGCAGAAAAAGCATGTGGTGAAACAAAATGGCTTTCAAACTAAAATATGAAAAAGCTCCTCTAGTTACTCGTTTGCAAAATGCAAGAGTCTAAGGCTCATAATAATAGTTTATGCAGGAAATAAGGTGAAATGTGAGGTGTGTGATTTTCCACACTACACTCAGATTATTAACTAAGAGAGGCCAATAATTTGATAATCTGTGTGTGATGATTAGATTGCACTTATATGCATTCTGTGTCCACATTTGTTCACAGAATTTAGGATTAAATCAAAGTGAAAGTTGTTTAAAGCTGTTGGGACTCTGCAGCATTTAGCAAAGTAAACCTGAGAGCTGCTAAGAAAGTTCTGACACTTTTGGTTAAATAGATTTTTCTAGTTCCCTCTGAACACGCAGACCTTTTTTTGGAGAGTATTTCTTTTTGTAATAAAAACTTTTGGATGTGGTCCACGCACACTCTGCTAGACAGAAAGATTCACACTGAATCCTGTGAGCCAGACTAGGATCTTTGCTATGAAAACTATGTTGGTTGCTCTTTCAATTTTTGGAGCACGTTCCTATTATACACATTAATTATATATTATAAAGTAACATACAAAGTATTTACTCCTTACTCACAATAATTTGAAGGTCCAAATTTAACCGCCACTAGTACCCCCCAGTTACAGCAATTGCACATGCTATATGCATATTGATAGCAACCTTTCAAAATCAAGATGTTATCAAATGAAAGTAGGCAAGTCAAACTCTTCTGCAATGACTAAGAGGCAGCTATGTCCTTCATGTGTATTGTTTTATAAATATCTATTGGTTAGGTAGTTCCTCTGGCCCCTTTCCATAGTCCTCTTCTAAGAAGAAGCAAGTTATGAGATTTGCACCTTAATTTTCGCCACAGCTACCCCAGTCTGTCCCAGGTATCCAGTCCCACCTGCAGCCACAGGCAGGCTGTGTGATACCCTCCCACCCATCACCCATGCACAGGTGGCCTAAAAGCTTCCTGCTCACTTTGCTCAGCTCCCTCCGCACCTGGTCACACCCAACCACACATCAAACCTTAAGAGCTCTCTGCCTTTGCCAACAAAAGCCACATCTTCTCTTTCCTTCTTCCCTCTCTCCCATAACATGGCCTATAAGCACATCAATATTTACAATTACTTTATCCACATTAAATAAACACACTGAGTTTTGCTGCCCACACAGAAAAAGGTTGATTCCTTCTTGCAGAAACACACTATTACTTGCTGTATAATTATTATAAGGCATACTGCAATTTAAAATGGAATCTCTGTTTATATATGCATGATCATTATACCAGGAGTCATTTGTGGATAACGCACAGATAAAAATGCAGCTAATAACTCTTACTGTAATGCTTAATCAATTTATGAATATATTATTTAAACTAATAGTTCAGGTAGGGTATCTTAAACAAGTTACAGAGTACATCGACCAATTCAAATACCGGCTACTAGATCAATAAGGAACTATAAGTAACTCTAGGGAATAGGTACACTTGCATAAGAAACTGTGAATTTTTAAAATGTCTCTATTGGGAGAACAATCTCATAAAAAATAATTGCTTTAGGCCATTTCTTTTGGATTTTGGTAAACTGTATGGTAAACTAGAAATCGAAATAAGAATTTTACACTGTATAATAAACTATTTTTATATAATTTTTAGATAGTTTTTTAAAAATAGTCAAACGAACAATACCTGATACTTCTACTTAGTTTTCCAACTCAATATTTAAAATACAACCTGATTTATGTAACATCTGAACAAACTGTCAAGACTGTCCTAGAGGCAATACAAATTAAATATATTTATTTATAAACATAAAATATTTTTCCTCCTACAATTTACAAAAAGACAAGAACTTTAAACCAAGTACTTTGAAGGCAAATTTATAAAAAAATAAGGCAAAGCAAGGAAAAAATTAAACAGCAAACCAAAAGGAAAACCTTATTTTCTCATAACACATTTCAGAAATTGTTAATCTTAGTGAAAAAGAAATCTGTTATAATAATAAATAGACATTTATCTAAGCATCATGAAAAATAAGTTCCTAATATGCATGTTCTAAGTATAAACATACATATTGAAAATTCAAATTGGGCCAAAAAATGTCACACACAGGGCCGCAGGTACCTAGTTAAGCTGTGCAATTTAGCTTGTTGGCAACCAGCATGACGTAGTCTCTATACTTGATTTAGTACTTTTTTTAATCGGAATGTATAACTTTAATCTTACAAAGTAAGATTTTTAATTAAAGGTACCAAGTGCAAATTCACTAACTAAGCCACTGCCCTCCGCTCACTCTGATGCTAAAGGTGTGCTTTATCTCTGTTTTAAGTGATACTGCATTTTAAAAATTAATTAGTAGCTTGCAAGAACAGCCACACATTATTGAGTAAGTAACAGCATTTAAGTGAAACAGATGAAATATTGGTAAGCAATGCAGACCACAGTATAAGTATGTGAAGGGGGTCATAGGCTAATCCCTATTGATTTTCCAAGTACGCGTACAGCACCACTGGGAAAGGCCAGTTCTGCTGGCAATCAGCTAGCACAAATACATTATAAATCTTACTGTCCACCTTCACTGATCAGTGTCACTTACTTCCTCCACTAAAGACCATGAGGAAACTACAAAAAATCCACTAACAACAAGGAAAGAATTTTAAAACCTTTTTCCTAACACATAATTTCAGAACACTTGTGATGTACGTAAGGTAAAACAGGAACAAGTTTCAAGGAGCAATACGGTACTCGTAATAACTGTTCAGAGAAATAATCCACAAGAAAACTGCTGGATCACATAAAGGAGGTATACCAATAATGAATAAGTCATTCACATTAATCTTACAAACTAACATGAAAATTGGGAGCAAATACTTTGCATTGGCCTTGTGTTTCCCTGTTGATGGAGGGAACTGAAACACATCAATTCCCCAAAGCTGAAGGCAGTACTGCCCTAGAAGAGGAGGAGGAAGCAAGCTGCTGTCTAGAACCAGGTGCGATAACCACCTTTAGATGTGAAATTCACAACACTGCAGAAGAAATAAGCAAGTCCGCTGCAGCTGCACTCCCATGCTGCTGAATGGACCATTCAAGCGACCCTTACTCAGCCTAGTACTGTTGACTTATGAGTAGCTAGTATCAACCTAGCTTCATGTTCATTTATTAATAAGGCTCCAGGTCAGCATAGCTTTTCTGAGTAACTTACATATTGCTGCAAGAGGACCAGTTCACTTCCTCCCCTAGTTCTGTTCACCTTCTCTTTTTCCTCCAGGAAATACCACTAGAAAAATCAAGTTCATTCATGAACACTGCATGTCATTTTAGAAAGGCCAGTAAAAAAGTGTTTTCTAAAAAGCATGACATCAGGAAGTCTTTCTATGAAAATTTTGTGCCACAGGAGCCCATTTGTTGCCTGCTTGTTCCTACTTTCAGGCAGGCATTGCTGCAGTTAAGATACTTTTTCTAAGAGCCACTCAGCCACCCCTGTGAAGGGTATTCCTCGGCATTTTCAGCCACCAGTGCAAGCCCCGGAATGCTGTGCCACTGATAAGGAGCACAGTGTTTTACACACTCAAATGCAAAGATTCAAAAGCCAGGAGTCTACTTCCACAAGGCACAGAACAATACAGCACAATCCATTCCCTTGATGCATAATCTATGTTCTTCATCTCCTTCCTTTGCTGTCCTATGATGAAATTTCTTGCCTAGGAATAGTAACAGTACTGCAAACCAGCCAGAGAAGCACCCAGGTCTTTATTTGATACCAAAATGCTTCTATAGACTGGGTTTCTTCTCAGACACCTTGTAGGAACAATTTACCCAGTACTGACATGTCTGTCTTAGTGGTTTTTTTCCTATACATTTTCATAAGATTCATTACAAATACCTATGCGATATCACAAATTGCACAGATAAAAGTATTCCAGAGTTTTTAAGGCTTTTGCTTTTACTGTTTTGCTTTGCTTTTAAGAAACAGTGCTGAATACTGAATAATGTTAACGTGCCAAATGAAAGAAAAATGATCCACCTGTCCAGATTGGTCCTAGCAGTGGCAAATTGCTCCAGTGGCCATAAAGTAACTCCTATACGGAGCACAATAAAAGTTCAAGGCTTAACCAGCTGAACTAGCAGGGGAAACGACGACAGTGTTGTCAAACACACAAATAAGGTACTGAAAAAAATACAACTTATTTCATGTTATTGTAACCATCTCAGTGGGTTTATGAAACTAGACTGACAGGTTTATTTTGAAATAATTAGTGCTTACATAAAAGCAACATAGGAGCTTTACAGCAAACACATAATACGTTTAAGCATCTAATACAGTTAAACACGATTTTGTTAGGTTCAGATCAGTGAGAAAGCAGTATTTCAACTGGTTCTGTAACTAAGCAAAGTGTAAAAATCAAGTTGCACTAATTACTCCATAGATGAGACATTCCGAAACAAATACTTTAATTGTGGAATGAGGTTGTGCTACAAATTGACAATTCCAACTCATTTGTACATAATATATCACAGGCAATACAACATGCAATTCGCCACTTTCTTAAACATAAAGTATTTAGCAGCTCTTTGCTGAAAGTCAAAAGAAACTAGCTTCCCCCACAAATCTGGAACACTTCTGGATATAAATTTTATGGTATCGGCTTCTGCTGGAAATTCAAGTTTACATTCACTTTCAGTACAGCATGTGTTTGTAGAAAGCAGCATATAAAATTAGCTCAAAATCTCCATTAAAAAATATCATTTAATGGAATTTTAAACTGTCTAAGAAGATGGATACACTGTGTTTGTTTTCTACATTAATGATCTATAAAAAGAATAGAATAGACCATAAATACAGTAGGGTTTTTTCGCAACAGCCTTTACTAAAAATGCTGCTACTTGTGTTTATCACTTACATCCTCATACACAACCTCAAAATTGATTACACATTAAACCATACATAACTTGCTGCGTTTTTCATTTTGAGTCATATTGCAAACATTTTTATAACTCTGTTAATATATTCCAATACTTTGTATTCTTATTGATTATGAGTATTTCTTTAGGAGATTTTATTGTTTTTCAAATAAAAAATGTTAGGTATTTAAAAAAAACCGAAAACAGTATTTCAACTTACATACTTTCCTTTCTCATTATAATTCTTACATAAAAATTGTTAGATGAATATTTGCAGGCTATCGTTTTTCACATTTTAAACTCAAGAAATAAAATGGAAACATCTATTAATATAAGGTTCTGCATAGGTTCCAGGGTTGGGGTTTTTTTGGTTTTGGGTTCCCCCCTTCCCCCCTCAAATCTTTATTTAAGCTGTTGGGCTGAATCCCTAATGATTTTGAACACTTAAAAAATTAATATACCAAGGGAGTGTCCATATAAAACATCATGGGTTTATATCAGGTATACATTATCTTTCCTAATTACTACTGCAGTTTTCAGACTGAAATACAATTTATATTTAGGATATGATTTTGCAATTAATTATCAAATTGAAAAAAAATAAAATCTTGCATTATAAATTCTCTCTTGGAAATTAATGTTATTCTTTTTTTTCCATAATCCTATCACACAAGCAATAAGTGCATTGCAGCATGAACACTTTAATTTTTCCAGTTAGTTTTGAGCAAGCCCAGAGGTGAGGTTTAATAAGGATCAATGGCACTTTATCTGGGACAGGGCCACTTCACAGCATGCAAATTACACAGTAACACTTAAAAAAAGAAATAGATTTAATTAAAAAAAAGTAGAACCACAGGCTCTGGAAATTCAATTAAAGGATTTATGCAAAGGTTTGCTAGGTTTTTATATGCAGTTACTGCTTATATAATGAGCTTTTCATATTAAAAATCAATAGGTAATCTAGAGTAGAAGATCATCCCCTTAAATACATTTTTGAAATCAATTTGAAAAATAGTCCATCAACTGCTGTGACTACTCTTGCTGCTTCGATTAGACTAAGAGCAATATTTAGATTGTAAGACGTGCTATGGAATATCTATGCTTGGATTTTGCTTTCAAGTGTTCTTATACTTTTAAGTGCTCAAGCTGATCATACAGTAATTCAAGACTGTGTACAATGGATAAATAATTAATTTAATCACTAGCAAGGGCATAAAAGTCCTGAAATATGTGAAAAACCTAGGCATCTAATAGCACAATCTGAGAATATTTTGAATATATGCAGAAAACTATATATTCTCAGCATACTAGCCACTTAGCACACGGAGATAAAATATTTCTGTTTATAACTTATTAAAGTCACCAGCTAAGGAAGCAATTAGCCTAACACTTGTCTGAAGTGCAACTTTCACACATCATGAATTTAAAGATGGATCAGGTCCTGTGTCCTTCAGGTTTAGTCTAATTTGCCAAGATGCTGTGGTGATATAAGATCATTATATTAAAGTCCAAACATCCTAGTTAATATTCAGCACTTATCTCAAATTCACATCTCATGCAAGAAAGTATACCTTCAAAATGAATGGAGATGGACCCATTGCATCAGCACTTAATTTGCATCTGTCTAACCAATTGCATAGAGTTTGTAAATATTCTGAGGTGAACATTATAAAGCGGTCACTCAGCTGTCCTTTTTGCTCAACAAAAACACCCAAAGCTGTGAGAGCTTTCAAATCTGAAGAATCCAAGGGATCCACTCACAGCACAGGCTGCTGCTGCTGTTATTGGAGCCTCCAGACAGCAGAGCATAAACACAGGCCTCCTTCCTTGCACAGGTAGACTTTTCACATTTATTTCCATCCATCCATAGGTCTTTCCTTTTCACTCCTTAATTTAGCACCAGGTGTTGAACATACATTTTAGCCACTGAGAAATTCTTAGACTCAAATCTTCTGTTATATGCTTGCATGTAATGCCTAGGCACAGTGCTTTGGTGGTTTTGGATGCTCATGAAATCTAGATTCTAAATAACAGATTCTAAATAATGAACTACAGAGAGAAAAAATAGCGCTCACTCGTATTATCTTACACGTTCATACAACAGGGAGGAAGAAATACTTATATCTGTTGTTGGTTATACATTCAGATATATATATGCACATATATGTTTCATTATCTTAATTCAATACTTCAGAAGAAAAATTATTCCTTTATAAAAGGTTTGAAAAATGGTTCTGGCACATAGCTTCTATACATGAAACAAAGCAAAATGACAACCATGAGAATCAGGGATTAGACAAAAATTCTCCATCTGTAACATGCTCTGCCAAGCAAAGCATTTCAGCTATGAAATATCCTCAGAGGCAAATACATTATATGAATGTTTCAGAGTATGAAGACAAATAAATAGTAGCTGAAAAGTAATTAATAGTTTTCAGTTTAAATTATGATATTTAACAACAAAACTATACCATTCAGGAAGTGAGTTTCTAATAGTTTGCGTGTTAAAAGTTTATATTGTTTAAACCTGCCTCACCAATAACACCTAAAATTTCTGCTTTAGTACATAACACTTGACACCCATTCTGCATCCATCCTTGTAGGATACCATGGAGTTGAAGTACAGCATGCTAGAACAAATACCCTTGTTGTCATTTCTCTATTAAGTCAGTTGTGTACCTTCATAAGCATTCTCTGAAGCACATTTCTTTATTAGCTTTCAGCTGTTTCTCAAAAGAAAAATCTCAAAGGAATCAAAGAAAAATGTTTGCTTACTCTCATTTCAAAAGAAATGTGGATACAGACTAATGCTATCTTTTTCAATAGGTTTGAAACAAAGATGTTAATGAACAGTAGCCTTATTTTAATCTTTCTTCCTTCTACTTGAATTTCTCATGCACACCATATTTTTCTACACTTTTGCATTTTAAACACAGTGTAAGTACATGAGGGGATCAAAGCAATTCAGATGAATCTGAAGAGTTATAGCAAGGGTAACGAGGGTCCTTAGTTTCTAATGACAGAAGCATATGCTCTCAACTTTCTAAACTGTATCCAACTGAGCCATTTATCAAGGCCTGAAACTTTTTCATTATTTAAAGCACTACGACAGCTTTCCACTTGATGCCTTGGAAGTACACAATAATAAAGAGTCTATAGTCATTAATTATAATATCAGCTGGTTGATGAAGTTACTGTACTTGCTGCTTGGTGATTTCATTTTTAATTGCAGCAGGTGGTGTGGAAATAAAGTGATGTACTGACACACATGGTTACCTCAATAGTATTTTCTTTTTTATGTATAGATAAATGCAACTTGGGTTTTTGAAAATTCTTTCTGTTTTATATCCTACTGCATACACTAGCTTCAAGGAAAAATGAGCAGACAGAACACACTGAAAATTAGATGCTTAAAATGAACTGATAGAAGGCATATTGTCCCCATGTTGGGTTTTTTTCTCTCAAAATATTTAAGATACTGGGGTTTATTTCTCATGTAAAGATTTATGGTTTCCGAACACAGCTGTCATAAAATAACAGTCATAGCTACACATAATGTACAAGTTTTTTCTTCTAATTTTTGGTCTTACTAATGTATTTGAATAAGTAGCCACTTCTGAACTCCACAAATCTGGAAATAAAGATGCAGTTAAGTAAAATTAAACTTAAAACTGTATTGAACTAAAACCATTCTAAAAATGAGTGTCTGATACTCTAAATGGTGTGGTGGTTTGGGGTTTTTTTTCTATTTTGGAAGTAGTCTTATATGCTCCATTGCTCTCATAATTTACTAACCCATATATCCACATAGGTTTTCCCAATTTAAAACCCATGAGCAGACTGAAAGCAAAAAATGGATTAAGACAACAATTCTGTGTACTGATTTATCATTTTGTTTTCTTCAGACTGCTGTTGTGTATGCTTTCAAATAGTCTGTATTGCTCTTCTCATATTTCTGCTCTTAAAAGTGTATTTTCCTCCTCTGTAATGTTTTAATTTCATTAATCTCTAATTTAACAGATTAGATAACTATTATGGGAGATTTTGCTGCCCTAGGTTTTCCATGAGATTGATAGGTAATAAAAATTGGTGGTTCCTAATGGCCACAGACATCCGTCTTTACATAAATCAGCAAACTCCCTTAAGAATCCCTTGTATCCAAGTCATAGATCAATTGTACTCAAGCCTCATTACAACACACACACACACTCTGTTCTCTGAAATAAGGCAAAACTACATTAAATGTAATTAATACAACTGTGATGTAAATGGACACAGCATTAAAATGTATATCCCCAGGGAGAACAGGTTGTGAAAGCAGCTGTGTGCACTGTCACACGTGGCACACATGACCAGGGAAAATTTTAGCATTCTTCCTTATTCAAGATTTATGTTAGTTACACCACGAAATTGAGAAGCTATAGTACCAGGAGCAGGAAGCCAGCTTTGCCTTAGCAGCACACTCCTATGGCAGCAGCAGTGGCTGGGTACTGTCTCCTTTCCTAAAGAAAGATGTCGTAGTCTTGCAAATCCTCCCTAACAAGATATTAACTTCTACCTTCAAAAAAAACGCTCCACAAACATCATTAGAACTCCAAAAATTAAATGGAAAGGACATTTACTGTAAGTAGTGAATGTAGGGAAAAGTCTGAGGTGATATGACTTGTTTGGCTGTGAATTATGGAAGAGGCAGGCATCTTCTAACAATATAGTACTTTATTTGCACACAACTACTAAGTTATTTGGAAGAGAATGCTGTAGAAAGAGGGAATCAACTGAGTAGAAAGGAGAGTGTGGAAGTGCTACAAGGTGTGCAAACCACGCAAAAAAAAATAAAGCAGAAATGTCTTCAGTGTTCCCATTATGACAGTGCTGTTCATTTTAGGAGTTTGTCTAAATAACCAAAAGGCCGGTACTGCCAGATTTCATGAATATATTGTTTCGATCACACAGAAAGCAACTTCAAAGTCTGAGCGTAGCCCAGCTATGAACAGAGCTGTATCTTGCTTCAGACCCAAAAGCAAGTTACACTGCCTGAACTCTGATTTGCTAACCCTCCTCCTCTTAACAGGTCCCCTCAGGTCCCCTGTTGCTACACAATAGTAAGTACCACGGAGTTAGATCTCATAACAAGACAGCTCAAGTGGTTTTGGAGAAAGGAAAGAGGCAGTAATATCTCTTTTTCAAATAGTTCTCAGTCAAATTCTGTGTTTGTTAAATATAATTTATCTACTGCACTGCTTTCCAGAATGGGCTTGTACGACTGCTGGAAAACAAATCACAGAATTAGGGCTCACAATCAGTAGCATGATACACACAAAGACATCTGGGAATCATTGCTATGAGGTATTTATTATCTGACATACACGACCATTACATAATACTTCTTGAAATGTTCTAATTTTGCTGATTTCACCTTCCTAGGAAGATGTTTTGCATCCTCCTTTTAATTCACTTTTTACATTAATACTATAGTAGCCTTTCGCTATGCACAAGGTGGGAAACCAGGTTTGGGTTGCTTAGTAGTACGACTGAAGCATTTAAATGTGCAAGCAAACCCTTGAGCCAAACTGCTCTCATGCATGTCAAGATTCATAGTACTAAAAAGGGAACAAAGTTTGGGACCTTTGGATCACAAACACTGAGCACAGGGGTTGGCCATCTAATTTGAAGGGATTAAGCTCTTGCATCCTGGGTGCCTATTGTTTTCTAGTGCAAGTAGATTCACATCTACAAAATGCAGAGCCACCACACTTCTCACATTGTAGGACCACCCTACATTATTTCCTAATGCAATGTAAAGACAAAATTATTTACCATAAAAAGCTTGGATTTTGATCACATTCAGTCTTTCATCACTTTGCTCCATTGTCCCTTTCTCTCTGCTTTAGTTTTGGCTTTATTTTCTGGTTTTGTGGAATCTTAGCCTCTTACATGCCCATAGCACAAATGTGCAATGCAACCCAAACAGCAACAGCCATACGCATAATAAACATGAAAATGTCAGTACTCTTCACATTAACTACTCAGTCTAATAAGTAGGATTACACATTATATCGATTTTACCAGCTAATTCGTTACTTTCTTTGTTCTGGCTTACTTTTCTGTCATCTTCAGTGAAATAACTTAGATATTTCTACAAGGGTACCAGAAGTAATACTATATTACATTTTCAAAAGCTGCACAGCCTCATTTGCTGTTGTACACTGCACAAACGTAAGAATTATTAACAATGAACTGAGACCCACAATGTCATACGATCCAAATGCAAATCCTCAAGGACATTTATTTCCTCTGTTTCAGTGGGTAATTGAGCCTCTAAACCACCCACAAAGATTACACTTGTAAAAGCAGTTAACCATTTGTGACATAAAAATATTTATACTGCAAAAAAATTTTTGCAGCTATGAAAACTAGTAAAATTGTCTACAAAATGGAACTGTTGTATACTGAATCACCGAATCCAAATGTAGTTGCCCACACTAAAATGAAGCGAATGAAAACTACAGACCAACTCATAAATAAGTAACATTAGTATCAGTCTCAAAATTAATAGAGTGGCCTTCTGATTCATCCAGCATCCATTTCAGTGTCTCATTTTCCCACTGCACACAAGATTCCCAGTATTTGTGTCACTGTTGAAAGACAGTAAAAATAAATCTAGCCTAGAACAGTTTTGCTGCTCTGTCCCTAGCCATGAATGAAAGCAAGGGGAAAGAAGTGTAGTGTTAGTTTTCCTTTTGAAGACAAACTACTTTAAAGCTGAAGCAAAGCTAGACAGGTACAGAAAACACGCAATATGCATTTCTCATGAAAAAAAATCTGGAAACTCAGCTATGACGTTAAAAGGAGCGGTTGAGTTTGTTAACATAAAAAGGTCTTGCAAACTGCAAGTCAGAATCTTTTGATCCTCAGTAAGAGCCAAACAGTTTGCCCGATACTTGCACATGCCACCCTGGCAGAAATACACAGAATGGGAAGGGCATGTATTGCAAAACTACCACCACATCTTTTACCTACCACCCCCAAAGTAACAAAAAATTGATGTTCACTATAAACCCACGTCAGAAACTGCTAAAATTAAGATTATATTATACTGTAAGTACAGGAAAGTGAGGAGCCAACCAAAAATGAGGATGTATCTCAATCAATCTTGGCATAAAATTAACCAGGAATAAGGTAATTAACTCACCTATGTTATAGAATATGTTTCTACTGTCAAGAATCATTTAGCTTGCCATACATACAGCTTCTGAGAAAAGAAGGAATGCACTTCATGAAACCAAAGCAAATTCCCTTTCCATTTAAAAGTGACAGGAACTGAGTCTCACCGAACCATGTGCAAAAGCTGTGCTGCTGGGAGGGGGAAGGTCAAGGTAGTCCTAATTGTCAAGTGCATTTTTAAACCTCAAAATATTGGGGAAAGAACATGAGTCCCCAGAGAAATCTGTGCCAAGGACCTTGTCTTAATTATTCAGCATAGCTTTCCTAATCTATCAATTTAGCTCCATATATTTATGATCTTTATTGTCATTCTTAATATAGATAGTAATATAATCCAAAGACATCTAGTCATCAGGGACTGGTGAGCAAAGCACAGACATTTGGGAACAGAGTGAGAGCAGAGAGTCTGTAAATTAACATTCCCAACAATGCAAATAATGCTTTATTTTAGAATTAATACAACTTGAATATGCTTTTGGGTTTTGATTTTTGTTTTGTTTCCTAAAATAGCTAGTTTACACAAGACAACATCCTGATTAACTGATTAACAAATATAGACAGAGAACTCATATTACCATACTTCTGTGGAAAACTAAGAGTTTCAGTTAGCAATGTTACTTCAAGCTTTTATCAGCACTAATTTCAATGAAAAAAATGGTCATAAAATCCTGAACAGAGAGAAAACAGACCTTAATTAAGCAGTGTTATCTCCTTCTATTATAATGAAAGCAAAGTTACAGTTATATTTTTACCAAGATTTTTCCCCACTTAATGAAGACATTATCTGTGAGTTTTCAAAGTCACTTTACAAAAGAGCATTCAAGAGACATTAAAGTCAGCTTAAACTAAAAAGTCTTTTTGAAGTCAATAAACAATAAAATGAACAATGAAAAGACAGCCTTTGATCTCTTCTTACTCTAAAGTCTTTAATTTCTGTTTTAATCTACTAGATGCATTCAGTCTTGTTTTCAAATATTTTTCATCTGCAAAGTACAGTAAGCTTGCCTTGATTTTTTTATTCATATATATTCTTACTGTATTAATGTACACCTCTCATTACCAAGGATGGGTGTCATCTGGAAGTTCTTCCACCAAAATAAAGAAAAAAGTTTAAAATTTATTTTTCATTCTGTTTGCTTTTAAAAATTCTTTAAAAAGAATGAAAAAAATGTAAAAGGAAACAGAAAATACCATCTTCAGCTTTGAAATTTCTGAGATCAAAGACTATAATGCACATAGATTTTTCAAAGGATAAATTATTAACAACATGGGCAAACACATACTGGTCAATAACATGGTCAAAGAATGGTAAGTTAAGAGCATCTCTCTACAGCCAATTACAGTTAATCTGATTGTATTGTTTGCAAGAAATTCCAAGTTATTCAATAGATTTTTAATATGGCTTTTAAAAACCCCTTTTTGCAAATCTGCGAATTCTGAAAAGCTCTTGGGCAGGTTCAGCAGCTTGATATTTTAACATTTCTTAACTTCTGTTTATCCCTTCCTCAGAGCGTGGGCTATGGATGTAAACAGCAAATAAACAAAATTGCAATGAATGAAAGTATGTGGAAACTCTAAAGGCAGAGGCAGCCATTAGCTCCCATTGTGCCACCAGTTCTTCCAGGTACCTAGTATAAGCCCAACTAGAAGGGGTAAAACCTCTCTCCGTACCTGTTCACCCTTGTCACACATACAAGCCTGCTGAATTTCTTTTGTTTGAATAACCTGGTTCTGGTATTCGCACAGCTTCAGGAACACAGGACCATCCACGAGGCAAGACAGAAATGAGAACCATATACTCCCTTTCAGGCCCAGATTACTGTAGCAACCTGGCAATCCACTCTACGTGTGTTAGAGAATTTCAAAGTGAGAGAAAACATAACATGGACAGTAGAGCAAAAGCTGAACTGAGCAGACGTAGCAACATGCTACACAGCCTTTTTTTTTTTCTCCACAACAGCACTGTTCTTGCCGCATGCTTGCAAAGATACCTTTCCAGATGTGAGGGACAGATGAAAGCCATATCTGCCAGAGAAGCAACCTTCCCCTTCCTCTGCTACGCAGTTAACCTAGAAACCTGGTAACTAATGAAGTGCTATTATCGCCTTAGTTTCTCTTATTTCACAGATCAGCTTTTAACTCTAAACGTGTAGTGTTTGTAGGATTAAAGGTGAATCCTGGGCCTTTACTGACCTAGATTAAAACACCACTGCTTTTTTGGTATCTGAGCATCCACTCTGTCTTCAAAATATTTCTTTCACAATTCTCCCAAATGAAAGAATTCTCCACCTCCATTTGCTGCTGAAGTTGACAATTTTTGCTGATTATTATTGTAAGAGAACAGGGCTAGATGTATTTATTTCACAGACACCACTGAATATCTGACAAGTGTGAGAGCTTTGTCATTTATTTCTAGAGTGGGATACGACTAGGAAAACAAAACCATTGGGCTCTGAATTTTGCCAATATAAGATTTTTATCATTTTTCATACAATATATTTATTTTGATTCAAATAAAATGAAATTCTATGGGACGGATCCTTGCTAAGAAAGAAAAT
Source organism: Falco cherrug (assembly GCF_023634085.1). NCBI lineage: Eukaryota > Metazoa > Chordata > Aves > Falconiformes > Falconidae > Falco > Falco cherrug. Next base: position 16,252,651 of record NC_073710.1, on the reverse strand, counting down.
AATCATGTAGAAATTTAAGCAATGTCTTTTTCTTACATCAAGTTAAGCAAAAAGACTAAAATTTTCACTTTGCTCATGGCAGATATACTTAATAAAAAGAATCAGACTGAGAGCACTTTACTACGTTCAGACTAGCCTTTTATTGATTTGGATGTGCTATGAACCACATTATCTAATCTACAATAAGCCATTTACCAAGTGCAATGATCTATGGGCTAAAAGGCTTAGATTTTTAGTTCCATTGTAGACTTTTTGATGAAATGGTAGATCAGCAGAGAATAATACTATAATAAGATTGTGAGGGACACAAGTGTCAATATTAGGAAATTAGAAAGTTTGGCTTACTGTTTTAAATCCTCTTGTTGTTCATTTAAAAGCCCAATATCTCTTTTTCTAGACTAATTGTGTCTGTATATTTAACAGAGGGCCCAGATGACATCCCACAGGGTGTCACGTTTACAGAGGTTCAAGGGCTCATCCAACTGAAAATATTTTTAGTTTGCAAAACCAAAATCATTCTTCTGAACACATGACTATCTGATGATGCATGTGCTATAATTATATAAGGATACAAGTTATCATGATACTGTCTGCTGACTATTACTGTTTGACATGATCCAAGTTTCATCCGTTGCATAGGAGATTTTTGCAGTTCCCCTTAAAGCAAATTTGATGTGTTTTGTATGAGAAAATTTTCTTTATCTATACGCACAAAGCCTGGCACATGAGGCTGAGATCCCAATGAGGCTTGTGACTTACACATAAATTTAGACTAACGCTCTCACAATCTCATCTGATTGCCACCCATCTAGCTGCCAGCTTTGACCATTTTTGCACATGGGATTTCTCCAGCTGCTACCAGGAAATGCCACAAAATTCTAAAGATGATTCATTTATCTACTGTTCCCTGTTAATCTAGGAAAGAACCACACATAGGAGATCTGCTTCCTTATTTTTCAATATTGCTTTTTTATTGAAATAGGTATCACTGAACTTCCTGCCAATAAATACCATGATTTCCTTCTCAAATTATCAAGTAATTCATACAAAGATAACAACTTCTTGAAAATAGTTGCTTTTGGCTAACTTGGATTCAGAGGTTTGTGAAAAATGTAACGGTGCAAACCAGAATTGCAACACAACAGGCATCATAAAAATAATATCTTATGTTAGCAAAGACAAACAAAACAATTCAGTGGTCTTCAGTAGACAAGAAATAAAATCCACTATTTAGTGCTAATTAACCAAAAACCAAAGCATATTTATGAGATTATTTTATCTATAGTTCTATGACAAATTTTACTGCATCATTTCTGACTAAGACTGACAGCCTACACGCTGAAGTAAATGTACTGAAGACTTTAACGTCACTTTCAAGCAAGTCAAGTTTTGATGTTCTTGTATTTTTGTTGTACTGCAACTATTAGGATGCATTGCCTCATTTTTTGCACATGAAAAAAGGAAGCGTAACTAGTTCATGCTACCATGTAACTTTACAACAACTGACACTAACTATAAGCCAGTTTGTATTAAGATGTTATTGCACCTTTCCAGTTCTAATCGCCAATTATGACTCTATTAGTCCTACTTGGCAGTTCATCTGCTCCTGCATCAGCTAAGGGGGACTTGGAGACGGACCTCTGATCTTCATGTTTCCGCTTCAGTGAGTGCTCAGCACAGCGGCTGTCATCTTGAGACATTGAGGAGGTAAGGCATTGCCTTTTCTAAGATAACTACACCTGACCTTACAACAATTTACTAAGGAAATACCTGCCTAATGGCAGTGTGAGTGCAGTTTCTGTTACACTCACAACGGCACTGCAAATTAGAGACAACAGGATAAATCTATGACCAGCTCACTAGACACTTCATTAAATCACTGTTCCCTTGCCTTGTAGAGCACTAATAGAATCACAGCCCTCGTTAGCTACTGAATAAAAGATCAATCACATTCTTTGAGAGCTCTTGCTACCAGCTTCCAGAGGAAACAAGGAAAAAAAAGACATATTTAGGATCATCAGTGAGATTCTGAATGGCCTCACTGCAAGTTGGCTAAATTACCTTTTCCACAACTGACTCCGACTGTAATACTCTGAGGAACTTGTTAAGTCTGCTTTCAAAAGCTGCTATCTAATATATGACTACCAGGCCCTGGTCAAAAGTTCATAATGTGCATATGTAAAAAGGTACTAAATTGCCTGAGGGCTAAAACCAGAGGAGTTTAATTGCAGCAAAATGCTGAAAATGGTCTGTTGAGGGTCTTTCTATTGGGATACTGCTGGCACTAGCTGATTGAAGTACAGCACATAAAAGCCTTACAACAATATTTCCTTAAATGCAGCTGAAACTGCAAGCACTTGCTAGTGCATATATGGTGTGCCAGGAGGAAAAAAAATAATAAAAAAAAAAATAATAAAAAAGGAACCTTCTCTAAAACAAACAAAGATTTAAGGATTGATATAATTCATAATTCAAAAGCATGTAGATAAAAGAAGAATTAAACAGAGAATATCTGTCAGTGTAAGTCATGTTATAGGTTCCACATGTTATTATGGTGGCAAATGTAAGTACATAGGTAAACATATTTAGTTGGCACCCATTAAGATTTGCTGCAATGAAAACCACAGCTTCCATAAATCTATTTATGACCACAGTTGGAAATTTTGGAAACAGTTGCCTATGAGACTGGAGATTCTTACACTTAGCCTGAAATCCAAGGACTTGTTTCTAGTAATTCGAGAATCATTCTTCCAGTTATTTACATGATAAAGAAAAAAAAAAAGGACTTGAGGGAAAAAAGAAAACATTTTTTTCTGAAGCCATTCAAAATATACTTTTTCTATTGAAAAACAAAATCCCAAGAATATAAATGTTTTTTAAAAGTGGTCATCATCTGAAAATTAGGAAGAAACTACAAATTCTTCTCTTAACTCTACTAAATTTGATTATCTCAAATAAATTTATTCTTTTATCTAAAGAGAAACTGTGAACATTTAAACTCTTCACAGAGTGAACATAAGCAGAATATTTTTCCTTCTGTGTGGACATTTATGAACATGTTGCCTGAGAATTTTGATTTGACCATAAAGAGTCATCTGAAAAAAATAACAAGTGACCATCTTCAATTTTTGCTCTTTTTGTAGAAAACTCTGTGATTTACTCCTCAATGTATCTATTTTATTATCTTGGTCAGAACATATAGCTACAAATATTTGAAATGGCTATGGTGAAACATTTATTTCAACTTTTTTTTCCATTTTATTTTTACATTTTTAATTCCACATTCACATGGAATATTATCCCACATGCTATAGATATTAATTTGAAATTTTAAGTTAAACTTCATTGCTTCTCTGCCAGTATTTCTTCAGCTCAAGCAGGGCTTGATGTGGAAGTTAAGGCATGTACTATGCAGGAAATGACATTAGGTCAGTGTAACAGTACCTTCACAGAGACTGCAGAAGGAATTTTCCACACCCAGTTATTTTTTCCCCAGACGTGTGTCTGTCAGAGGCTATGCTACAAACTGCAGTAATGAATGAACACAAGCTAAACCCTTCCTGGAAGGAGAACATGACTCTGTTCTGAGACCAAGCCCGAGAAGGTACAGAAAAAAATACAAAGTGTAGGTGACAAGGAAAAGTCATCAAAGTTCAGCACCATCTGTAAGATTTTGAAAGGCAAACATTCACCTATGTATGGATGATCTGTTGCCACTAATTTCTATACTGACAAGGCAAAAATGTTAACCACAGCCTGTATTTTGTTCATCTACACATGTGTTGTCTTTGGGCACGTCATGGCTGAGAAAATTATCTACAGCTTTGCATAAAGGTTTTAGTTTAAATACCTATAAAAGGTTTTAAAATCCCTCATCTAATATTCTGAAAGACAACAAGAAAAGGGCTAAGCATTTTTTTTTATTTGTACTTGAATTAATATAATATAGCAGATAAAAGACCCTTTAGCCAACCATTAGCTGGGAAACTGGGAAGTGAGTACACCGCTGACAGCACTGACTTTGCCATTTTCAGTTGTTATCAGTCAACACTGAGCAAAACAACAGTCTTGGACAGAAACCATAGACAAGATAACAGGAACATGGTCAAAAGCATGAGAATCAGCAGAGTTCAAACCAGCTCAAGAGACCTCCACTTTCAGCCTTGGGAAGTCCACATACAATGTTCTGCAATAGCTTTACAGACTATCTCCATAGGAAGACCATATCATTCCTCTCTTCTGGAAGTCTCATTTTACAACCTAAATAATATCCAAGCCACTAGAAAGTCTCAAAAGTAAATTCATCTTAGTGGATAACAAAGAAAATTGGTAACTCATTTACCTCACCTTGACAGATCAATTCAGAGTTTGAAAAAGCATGGTTGTAACACTGACAGCATTTACACTAACAAATAAACTTTATGGAAATGACAAACCAACAGTGTCTGAAAACAAATGAAAAATACGGAACAAGCTTTCATTTGTTTCTCTTGACACTTAGTGCTGACACTTGTACAGTTAAGAAGTCATTCAAATTAATTTAAAATATATGCTTGGGAAGAATTCACAAAAATCTCCCAAAACAGACAGGGACAACAGACTACAAATATTTCAGTAGACAATGTTTAAAGCAAATACACTGACTTCATTCCAGGTCTTTAAGTCTCTATTTCAGGCCCGGATAACCCTTTCTTTCCAGCTTGAGCACTACAATAAAATTAATTAATGGTTGTATCTGCCAGGAGAAGGGAAGCGGGAAGGGAAGCGGGAAGGGAAGCGGGAAGGGAAGCGGGAAGGGAAGCGGGAAGGGAAGCGGGAAGGGAAGCGGGAAGGGAAGCGGGAAGGGAAGCGGGAAGGGAAGCGGGAAGGGAAGCGGGAAGGGAAGCGGGAAGGGAAGCGGGAGAGATACAGGGTTTTTCTGGTGATGACAGTGATCAGGACTGACCACATAATTTGGCCCAGCCACATTTCATTACCAATTATAAATATTCTTTTAGGGGAATAGATTAGCAGTTTGATTGCATTTACAGAAATCTGCTGTGGACAGTGACAAAGTTTTCTGATGAGTCTTCTGTCCCTTCCTAACGGCAGAAACAGCACGGAGCTGCGCATTCAGCTTTGCAGGCCTTGAGGATACATGCACAGTATTTGTTTTTCCCAAGACAAGCCATGGACTGCATTGCATTCTGAAGAGCATAACTGGCCTGAGCTGAAGTCCATTTAAAATGCCATGTTACTAGTGAATAAGCATACATGTAATGCAAGAATGATAAATTGCACCTCATCACCAAAAATAAGGTCAGATATTGTTTTGATAAAAAGACATCTTATTTGAAAACAATTTTTTTAGAAACATAAAGCCAAAAGGAAACAAAAAATACTCTATCACAAGTGGACCTACCGGCTTCATTGATGCTTTCTGCTATAATTCCTTTAGAAGTTGGAAATTCACGTACATTTCTCATCAAAGCAATGCAAGAAGTCAACCCATATTTTTTCTCACAAATTCATTCCTTTTGGTGCAAAGGCTGAGGGAGGAGCTCACTTCATATATAACAATTCAACAAATGAAATCAGTGTAGCTCTAGGACCATTCAGCTCAAGGTAACACCTTGTTTCTTGGGAGAACTAATTGACTCATTTGCAGTTTACTCATATCTTGACAAAAACCAAACAAAACAAATCCACTTCGTCCATTGTCATTATGTATGCAGAAAATAAAGATAAGTTCTTAATTTATGCCATCAGATTACTAGCAAAATTGTAATACATATATGCCCAGTCTACAAGAGGAAATACGGAAGGATTTTCCAGGTGCTTGGCCACTCCAAGACCCTGCCTACCTGCTCAAGCACGCTGATAGTCAGGGCCTTTGCCCTAGGGGAACTGCAATGGTGAAATTTATTTCCTACACAGGCAAATGTTGCTCTGCAGTGGAAAGCAGTCTTTTCAGTCCTGGGGTGGGGAGCACCAGAACACCCTGTATCCCTTTGCAGATCATGCCTCTGCTCCATAATTAAACACTTAGATCAACCGTATTATTTGGGATGGGATGAACTACTTGACACGAGTAGACAATCAGATTCTAAATGACATTGTTACAGAGTCATTATCATAAAAAATTGCCAAGATGGTTGTTTTATTTGAAGTGCTAAATTAGTTTTCTTGTACTGGTAGTATTCATCATAATGTAAGTTTGACATTTCAGGACAACATTTTAATAGTAATGCTGTTCAGTGGGAAAGAAATAGTGCTTCCAATTTTCTAGCAAAATGAAGAAACCCTAATTACATTCATTAATGGATTACAGTGACAGACAAGGTAACCCTAAGAAAAAAAAACTATATTCAGGAGTGTTGAATTTAAGTGAAAACCTTAATCCTAGTATTTCCAAGTATTCAAGTTTACAAGGTAGGGCATAAGAAATGTTCTTTGGTGTTTTCTGCATAACAGTGGGTATAGCATTTGAATAGAAATAGTAGTATTGTGCCAGTTCAGTACAAAGATTTTCAAATCTGTTCCTTTTATATAAAGTTTGGTACTCAATATTTGAGTAAGTACTTTCATAATCAGTTAGGAGTCTCACCAGCCATTTGTATATGCACAAGTCATCTATTAGAAACAAAATAAAATAGCAATGGTATGACAAACATTAAAAATAAGCTCACAGTAAGTTTCAACACCTATGCCTACTTAACGTTCTTTTGAATTAATAGTGATATCCATCTTAAACACATTAAAGTTGAAAGTACCACCCACAAAAGCAGCACATATATGAGAACTCCATTTTTGGAAATGTCAGCTCTTAAAGACAGTACTGCTACAAGAGATGGAAATCCACAGCACTAGCAAATCAATCTTGCATATTTGGTACAAATAGATCCTGTTCTTCAAGACAAACAATTATCTCTATATCACAAAAATTACTTTGCTTTTATATAAGATGCATCATCCAGCATTGCTATCTTCATCTCATTTCAATGTGATGCTTTTGCAATTAATAAAACTCCTCAACTACCCTCTATAGATTATTATTTTTTTCGCATGCAGAGAAGACTGTGCTATATCCACAGTTATATTTAATAACGGCAAAAACATGTTGTCACTAAAATAATGGATGGAATTTGACTATGATGTTTATATTTACTGTCACCGTCCTTGCTAAAAAAGGATCAATGCTACTATTCTAACAACTTCCTAGAAACAACAAAATAAAAAGGTTGGAAAATCCAAATGACTCAAGCATTGGAAGTCTCAAAGGAAACTTTAAAAGCTAAGTGAATTCAGAAATTCTCTGATTACAAATCTTTATACAGATTATTGCAAAACTAAGAAGTACTGCATCATTTGCTGTGCATTTATACACTGAACTACGCATGATAAATTTAGTATTGTCTTCACTTTCCCCTCTGAAGAGAATGAGTACATTCTGCCACTTTATCACAAGTAAATCACACAAACTCAAGCCATATAACACATAATAACATGCAACCATTTTAATATTTCAACTGGCAAATGAATTAAAGTTCTTTTTTGCCAAATATCCCGCTTCTATTCTTAAATATAATTCTTGAATCATATAAATATTCAAAACAACTCTTCAAGATGTTACCTTCAAGGTATTTAACATACTATCATGCATTTGGGCTTTCTTCCTTTTTGGAAAAAGGTGAGAAAGTACAGACCCAGGGATTAAGACAGTAGCTTAAGAAAAGGAAGAGAGGCAGAAGGGCACGTCACCTCACACTGGTACTGGCAGTAAAACCTACATAAATTTCAGGACAGCTTTTTGGTTTCATTAATTTTTCTGGAATATATATTCCCTCTTTCTTTGCTTTCTTAACACACACATACACTCTTACCTAGAAAGAGGGCACAGGAACAGTAAAAAAAAATCAGGACCACAGTAGAAAAGGTCAGGATTTGAACAGTATCTAACTCCAGCTTTTTCAATAACTCTCAAAGTGATACCCAATGGTAGCTACTGAACTGAAAAATACTAGTGGATATCCAGTGGAAAAACTAAACACACTCCCCCTAACATAGTCTCATCAACCACAAACCTATTTCCCTCCACAAGGGAATCTAGCCAATGCTCCAAGCTGGCCAAGGAACATCCTGCAGTTTGAGTCCTGCCTATAGAAAAAAGAAAATTACTTCACTCATATCCATAACACCATACCCCACCACCACCAAAACCAACAAACCCAACCCAGTAAGTTCCCTCACATTTTCCTCAGGAGAATAAGAGATACCTACATATACAGTAAACTTTGGAATAAAGAACTGACAAGAACTAGAAACACTATTAGTATCACAGTGGGATACCTCCCCACAGCCAAGAAATACAAATTTTCTAAACATACATGTACATTTTCAATAACTGTCATGGAAGGAAATTTTTAGGAATGTTAATTCAGTTATGCAGTTATCATGCCCAGGGAATGCCAACATGATGATGAATGACATGCCACATGCAGAAAAAAAAAAAACCAAACAGATGAATCACTTTTTTAGGAAAACAGACTCTTACTGTGTTCACCTATCCAGGAATATTAAATATATTAAACCCCAAAGTATATTTATCATTTTTACATATATAGATAGGCACACACTCACAAAAATATATGTAAAAATAGTGAGAATACTGAAGAAACATTATGTAGTACTCTGCATTTGATATACTATATTATTTTTGGACCTTGCAAATATACTTTTTTAATGACTTTGCTCTAAAAGAAGGGACTTTCTAGCTCAGATTACTTGGACACTCTTATGTTTACTCTTCCATCTTTTTTGTAAAGTCAGAAGAGATTTCCCTGAGAACTTAAAATAAATAAGATATCCAGCTGCACAAACACTATACATTCTGTTAGATTACTTTGGCTTCCCAAGGAATATTTGACTTTCTCTGAATGTAAATGATTAAAGAGAATCCATCATATGAAACTGATTGGTGAACTGTTTAAAGTGGTATGGCACCTCTTCAAAGATGATAGAGAGAGAAATGAAAAGACCATGTTATGATAAAGCATCTCAGATATCCAAGGAGTTCTAGGGAAATGTTAATGTAACTAAGCACTGCATCCCCCAATTAAGAAACATTATTTAAATGACAGTTCCATAAAATACGATCTAGACTGCATTTAAAAAAAAAAAATATGGTATTTCATCTATTCTAAATACAGCCAATAAAAGCTTGAGGTTTCCTGAACATCTGTCCATTCATAAATAGCAACTTCAAAAAAATGTAAGGAAAGATAAACCATGTTCTAGAATCCACAAAATGCATATTGCTCTGAGTTATGCTCACAAAATGACACAGGCTAACAATGTTCAGTTATGTAATTTCGTTATTTTTATAATTTACCATTTTAAATGTGGGCATAGGGTATTAACTTCTAGAGGTCAAAGAAACAAAAACTGAACTTTGTCCAAAAATATTGCTTTTGCTGAACTTTATATGTGTGGACCAGCAGCTCCATTTCCTAAAGAGCTAACCAGAAGGCTTAGTATCAGCAGATATGTATGTGCATATAAAAGACAAGGAAGAAAGAATTACAAGGAAATAAAAGATGCACTACTGCCTAATTGCCATGTCAAGTGACACAGACAAGAAGGTCTCAAGTTCACAGTTGAGTCATACTGGAGGAGTTTGGATTTGATTCCACCTCATTTAAGGAATAAACAGTGGATTTATATTAAAAAAAAAAAATCATAGCCAAAAGCAATCTAGTTTTTGGACTCTAAAATCAGTAAAAACTCGATTTAAGAGAAGAAAATTGAGAAAGTGAAAATCACACTAATGAAGCACAATTACTTCTTATAGCCATTCACTCATAACCTCCCCCTACCCTTACAACATTAAGGTCTTCTCAGAGCTTCTAAAATTTGGCAGATGGCAATAGTTTGCAGTAGATCCCAGAGTTGCCATCTTACATCTTAACCCACATAGGATTTGTTTTTTGCATTTCCTATCACTCATAATTTCAACAGTTGAAAATTGTTCAATTGAAAGTCCTTTGTAAATTTTGTGTTTGGCTGTGATCAATTTACTTGGTAGCTGTACAGCATAGTAGCTCTGTCTGTCCAAAAATTTAAAATCCTTAATTAGAAAGAATTTTTAAGGTCTTCTTTTTTATAAAAAGTGATTGGAAACTCTGCTAGCTAAAACCTCAAGTTTTATCACTATGAATATTTGAGACTATCTTTCTAGAATGCTAGCAACAGATCACTGGATCATTATAAATGAACCACAGCTCATTGACTCTGCTTTTGATTATAGTTATCTCATTCATAAAAATGTTCTCTCTATTACTCTCTTGTTATTAAAGAAAACGTATAATTCTGTGATTTATGTGCTAGCTGGTAACTAAGGAGGTCTGGATCCTACTTTGTTATTTACAACAAACTGTCTAAGTGACCTTGCTCAGGCACACCAATGAGAAACTGTGGGGTCATAGGCAGGGTCGAGTCACTTCATCTGCAGTTATCACTAACTGGGGGGCTCTGGGGTGCAGCAAGGGGCACCCAGACTGCTCTGCCACAAGGCAAAAGGCAGCGGAGGAGTTTGGGACACACTTGCATTTGAGTCTTCAACAGTTCACAGCAATTTCAACCAGCAATTTTCACTGCTAGCTAGGCTACAAAGTCATCACGCATTAAAGCCATATCTGGCAAAAAGTACAGAATTAGTCTGATAATCCTTTTTGTTCATCACACCTTCTTAAAATTATTACTGTAACAATACACTAGCATAATCTGAAGTCTGTTTAAGAGTGGGTGAAGGAAGACCAGTAGTTCGGAAGGAAGACTTAGTTCGGACAATCATTAAGACTACCTAGGCTGGCACACATCATGGAGCTGTTTTAGACCATAGCTGCCATTTTCCTAAGTTAACAGCCACATGTTTCCATTAGCACCAAAGAAATGAATGAAGAAAATTAGAGGCAATCTATTTCAGTTTTTAAAAAGATCTTCAGGACATTTAAGCCTACTTGCTCACTTACAGGACATCACTAAATTTCAACCTAAACTAATCCCAGCGAAAGTTACTGTTGTTAGCTAGACAAAGAATATCAGCACGCACATTCACTTTTTGGTATATACAACTCAAGTACGTAATACATCCGGAAAAGTTCCTCACTGTGTATCTTCCCTAACATTCTCTTCCCAAACTATTATTTTTAACAAAGCTACATGATATTTTTTTCTTACCAATGCTTGTCAAAAAGGTTAGATTTAATAGATGTAAACTACAAACACACACACAAAAAAATTATGGCCACAAAACCAGATGTGTCGCAAACCTGTCCATAACCACAGTTTTAACATTATATTTATGTGGCAAAGTATCATACACACACTTTTCAGATAAGAACATATTTCTAATCAGTCAGGAGAAGGAAGGGAGGCCAAGAGGTTGTACATATAAATCCAGAATATTATCTAGTGCTGCTATTAGCTATTTTCTTCCCTGACAAAACAGAATAAAAACTTGAAAATATTTTTTCATAGAGCACTATGAAAATTGCCATAAGAACCAATTTTTCGTCCAAAAACTTTAAATTTTCATCCTACTTTAACATCTCTTTGTAATACTTGACACCGAAAAAAAGAATACCTATACAGCAATATGCAAAATAAATGCAAACATAAAAAATCAAAAAACTCTCAGAACCTCAGAATTTCAAGCATTTTGAAAGTACTGAATTTCACTACCTAAGCATCTAAAAAAGTCTTTTTTTACAGTCTCTTCAAACTCAGTTTTAAATTTTAGTCATCTTTGCCCATGGAAAATCGATACCTTACTTGTTTTCAGTTCTTGCAGTAGATAATCATTTTTCGCAGCAAATAAAACAAATTACCATGTTTCACTATGAGAAAGGTCTCAAAAGCACTACCACAAGGATATGCAAATTCCTAATAGTAAGTATAGCAATGACATTAAAAATAATAATAATAAAAAAAAAGGTAAAGGGACAAAAAAAAAGTGCCTATATATCCTCTTCAGCTGTTTCTGTCAGACTGCGCCATCGTGCCTGTCATCCAAGCACCTCTACACTCTTTAATACAACAGAAATTTCCTTCCTTACAGTTTCTCAAATACATTCTGATCAGATCAATGCTGCGTAACACCTCAGAGACACCACAGCACTTCAGCTGCAGTTTAGCTCTGCAAGTGATGGTAAGTAAAAGAGAAGGAATAAGAATAAAGAAAAACCAGAAATTTGAACTCTTCTTTGGAGGACTGGACAAAAGAACACAGGAAAAATGATTCAGTGAAGGAAAGTCTGGGACTTTCAGTCAAAAACAAAATTATGGATGCATCATACCAGACTGCAAAACCAATAAGAATTTACTTTTAAAACCATTTGGTTAAGCATTCATTTTTTACTTGTAATGCAGCTTATACCCACAAATCTAGCGCACACACACACATATTATTCAATAAGGAGGCCTGCTTCTAGATGGCATGACAATCTGAGTCAATAAATGAAAATAACTCAATGCAAGACTGACTTTCTGCAAGCTTCAGAAAGAGATATTCCATTCTATGTTTGTTAACTACCTATGAGGCAAATCTTTTTCATATTTCAGGTAGGAGACGATAAGGTATCAGACAGGGTTGTATGTGAGGTTGCACAGATTAGCATTATATGCAGACATTCCACAAGGTGTATATATAGCTTTCTAATCCAAAAAGGCTTTTTCAGGCTGAAAAATAGGGAAATATGCTTTTTAATTTCTAATTACATGTAATATAAAACATTATGGACCAATTGATTCCCTGCCTTGCAACCCACATACTGGGCCGGGCATTCCAACATTCTGCAACGATCTAGGGAGAGAGGAAGAAACTCTTTACTTCCTCCACAAAACTATAGGACATAACAGAGCTGCTCCACAAAAAGGTATGGGGTGTGTTGGACATAGGAAATTCCATGGCCATTGCTGCCCTGGAGCACTGCTGCGCATGCTGAGACCCTGAGCTGTTCTGTTTGGCACATGAATAGGTTTTCATGAAGACTTTCCATTCCTGTGGGGTAGGTTATGGGGGACAGATTTAATTTGCCTTCATATTTCACGCTACATTTATTTTAGCGGGAAGTTAAAATATGTATCACTTAAACATAAGTTTGACAATAAACTAGCTTATATTACATTTTAATACTAGATAGGACAGGAATTCTAAGTGCATAGAAGAATTTTTGCACCATCCTTCCAAAATTATTAAGACCTACTTTGAAGGCATTTCTTTACCATCCTACTACAACCAATAAAAACATTTTTTCCACATATGCCTTCTTTCTTTTAATCCAATTCAGTAAATTTTTAATAGCAGCATTCTGCGAGGAAGTACGTGCTACCAGAGTTCAATAAAATAAGTGTCCTTCCATGTTACTAGAGGTACAGTCCATAAACTTGTGTGTTATAAAAGAAAACTGTTGCTTAGCATTGCTTTAACATTTACACTTCAGGCATTAATCCATAAAACAGGAGAACTGCGTATGTGATTTACACACTCTCTACAACAACTGCTAATATCCAGTAGATAGTTAACGCCCTTTCACTTTCCCTTCATCTTTCACTTGCTGCCCAAAACTCAATTTGAGAAAAGAAACTGACATTTTGATCAAATCTAGACTGTGAGGCTCTTTCCAAAAAGAACTGCCTGTTGCTTTTCAAGAAACCCCGGTGCATTTTCAGGAATGTCTTAGGGAGGAAAACCAGGCCAAATTCTACACTGAAACACGCACATACCCACCCTGCCCGTGACTGCTCTTGGAGCTGAACATGCACAGCTGAGGGCAGAATTTGGCCTGAAATGTGAATTCAGTAATGGAAGCCAACATCAACTCAACACAGCCCACACAGATCTTTGGACAGCAAAGAATGTTTACTCAAGGAGGGAATACTATCCCCAGCTCTAAGGGTTATTCCAGCTTCTTTAGCAAAGAACAGAGGAGAAATAAAAGCTATGATGAGACTGCAGGGCTTCTTCTGGGCTTCTATCAAAAGCAAATAGATGTGATCACTAGATAGAAGCAAGTCACTCCTATAGATGCAGATCCATTTCTTGTCAGAATAGCATTTCTGAGTTGATGTTAGGTGTGTGCGCACATAATCACATAAAGTTTAAATTAAGACACTTCCAACATATGACAAAAGTAAAACCAGAGAGGCAGTTGTAGGCACAGGGAGCACCCCCTGCCCATACGAGCACTGCAATACATGCCAGCTGCCTGACACTCTCCTGGGATAATAACAGAATGACAAGAATTCATTGTTTTATGTAAAACTAAGACATTCAGAAGACTTTGGGGACCTTAAAAATATTCCTTATAATTCTTAATAGCAAATATTTTAAATAGAAAGTCCAGTTCTGAAAGGCTACTAACTTTAGGGGAGGAGGGAGAAATCAAAGAGCAGTTCAAGTCTAAGTCTCTTAGTGAAAAATAAAGGAGAATGGTCTTACTGCAGCTAGCTGGTTCTTTAAAGGTGACAAGTTGAGCTCTTCTAGTTGTAATTTATATCTCAGCAATAGAATCAATGTTTTATTCCCAACCATTAAAAGTGGGTAACACATCTGCTAAAACTCTAGCACAATGGCTGGCTTTGCACTGCAACAGGAAATGTAACCCAATAGTCTCAGAACTTCTACAAAGCCTAGCCATTTCTTAATGTAAAAGGATTTGAAAATTCAGTTCACTGAAACATCTGCTAAGCTCTTGCTGCTCTAACACATGATATTCTTTCTGCTCTGTTACCTGCCAACAAAAATATTTGGTTCTATGTAAGACTATCACAAGTGTGTGATAATGGCGCTCTGCTTCTAATTTTATATGCCATTGTACACTCACAAAACCACCTGGGGGTGACACCAGATAACATACTTGGTGTAAGCTCAAAACTTAAAATAAATTTATTTAATTTTACTCTTGTATGTAAATAGTAACAAATCAAATGGGTTCTGAATGACTAGCATTAACTTAAAGCAAAAGAAACAACTTAGTCAAACTGTTCTTGAGCCAACTTTCAAGAAGAGAAAAGGAGAAACGGAGAAAAAGAGCATGAAAGAGCACCAAAGAGAGAGGTAAAAAGAAGGGTGGGAAAAGTAGGGAAAAAGCCCAAGGAAGCAAAACCCTAAATCCTTAGATCAAACCAGCTGAGCATATGCGTGGCCTATGCAGTTACTTTCACAGCTTCTGCTCCAATCTGTTATTTACAGTGGCCACTTTTTTCAATTGAAATTTAATTATACTATAAGCATCTTCAATTTATTCAGTAACTATATAGTGGTAAGTAAAAGAGAGGACCTTTGAACATAAGTAAAGCTACACTTACTAATTTATTTGCAACTACTGCTTTCTACAAAAAAATACTTGTTCTCCATTTCTGTCTAGCAAATCCTTGTAGATTTTAGATCTTGAAAAGAGGTGGGTGGGAAAAAAAAGGAACAGTCTTTCAGTTTCCAGTGCTCTACTTAACAGAAGTATTTTCCGTATACCTACAGCCATCAGTGATTTAAATACTGTGTTATGTTTCAAAAGCTGACCAAACAGCTCTCCGTGACTAACTGAAGAGTTCACTATAACCAGCACAAAAATACCACAATTTTTATGCTGTAATCACTCATAAAACAGGTTTAGAAAATGTGAAGTTGCAGTAAGGTATGATTATTTACAGAAGCAACTAAAATTATGCCTCTAAAAGCCTCACACCTGACAGGCAGATAAACCCTACCTAAGTATGCTTGTTCTTTTAGGAAAACAAGAATCTAAGTGATCTGCAAACCTTTTCTTTAAGCAGAAACTTAAAATAGCCTGACTTCATGAAGTGTCGTAATTACTGAAATTAAGTCACCCTAGTCACAGCAAATAACAGCAAACAGGTAAATAAAAGTGTTACATAAGAATACTGATTCTCAGTACTTCAGGGAATTGGCTAAAACCAAACAGCTACCTGCAGTGTTTCCTCAGCTAAATTCCGTCATGCTGAATATCCCAAGTATCACATGCTGTAGGCTGCATGACCTCTCCCCAAAATGGAAATTCACAGTATACAATAGCATGCATTTCCGAAGAAATTATGACATCATCATCAACCAAAGTGGAGCTATTCAACACTCAAGAACTGAGCAACTACATTAAAGAAAAATAATAATTTCAGATACACAATGTATATTTCTTCACTGTTGGAAACAAAACAAAACAATTACTAAACTGTTATGATTTCTAGTAAGTAAACTTTAAACAGATGTTTAAAGTACCACAAAATAAATGACAACTAAGTCAAAGGCATGAAGACTAATTTCTCAGGAGGAACTAGCAGCCATGACAGAATTATACTGTTCTCAACAAAAAAACAGTAGGGAAACAAATGTATTTTCTAATTTTTTGCATCTAGCTTCAAAAGAGATGAAACTCTGAGTGTTATTCTGAGCTATCCACCACTCTCGGAACATCTAGTAAGTCTATCGTTGTGAAATACAAATTAAAGATAGAATTATTTTTTATTAGAAGATTTTACTACAATAATGTGAAAAGGCCCCAGTTAGAATCAGGTATGTGCAGCTGTAGTCTGTGTGTGTGTGTTTATGTGTGTGTACATATAGATATACATATGCACATATGTGCATGCATCTATACAGACTTCAGGAGCCTCTACAGTTCAAAATGTAGCAAAGAGCTTCAAACCGGCTCCAGAATGATTAGCTCTCCACGTACCACAATGCTGCAAGCAGCTAAAGCTACTGCCTCTGAGATCAAAACTGGTGCAGGCATATCTGCAGGGCACCTGGCCTGAACTGATAAACCTTACCTCTCTCCACACAACCTTGACATGAACCTCTCAATTCCAGTTATGGACTCAGCTCAGTTGTGATTACTTTAAATGATGCTGCATCATGCTGCATTGTGCAATGCAGACATCCTTGCAAAACACTGGGATATACAGTTCACAACCTTGGGACTGCAACTTTAAGCTTTAAAATACACATACTTGTTTAGGATACAGTATTCTGACCAAAACATTAACCTAAACTTTGGGGAGCTGCCGCAGAAATACTGAGAGGAAGCCCACAAAAAGATCCTCAACGAAGTCTACTGCAGTTTGGTGACAGCACAATCCCTAAAAAGGGAGAAGCAGGGAAAAAAAATTGCTCCCTACGAATCTTAAAATAGAAAAATTCTTACGCTGGTGATGTTGAGAATTTCAGGTCAGCTTTTGGGCATACCCAGGAAGAGGAACTTTTCTGTTTTACTGGCAATCAAAACATTGGTAAGGTTCAGGGGAACATAACAATTCATATCAGAATATGAGTTATAAACCCGATGCTTATCCTCAAACTCATACCCTCTTTCACAACACTCAAATAACTGCAGTACAATGCATATAAACACAAAGGACTTACTAAAGTGACTGGGCTTTGACTAGAGTGCACTATTATTCAGTGCTGATATTTTTTGTATTATATTTTGTGTTCTCTTTTATGTACCAACCATAAATAAATAGATACTTTAAAAAAAATTATCAATTGCTTTAAAGAAATCAAAATGAACTTCAGTGTTTTATTTTGTTCCTTAGAGGATGAGATTATCCGAGCAACAAACTCAAAAGGTTCCTTTGTGAAAATACATCAGAGCAAATAAAACTAACAATTCATAAAAGTTCCACAGACTGGAAAGTTCCTTTTCTTGGAACACCGATAACATTCACTTAGTCATTCTCAGGAGAGCTTCAAGAATGTGTTCTATGAACTATCCCTAACAGAGCAGAGGCATGGTTTTAAAGGTCCTGGTCAAAAGACATGCTGTTGAAAGATATTATTAGTTGTCCCAAGGTGCCAAGAACATTCACTTAGCAATCTCATGGACACAAATAGGTTTTGCATATGTACGGGCTGCAAACTGCAGGCAGAGGTTACAGGTGTGAAGACTCTCCTGACTGACATTGTCAGTGCAGCACAATAGAGTGTTTGTATTTTTGCTTCATGGATCTTACTGAAGACCCATAATGTTCAAGAAGCTTTTTTGGACATGTAAGCAGAGTTTTAAACACTATAAGATGTGTTTTCCACTTACATTAACCCAGTATAAATTACGATTAATCTCATTATCTCAATGATAATGAAATGTACAAGCCAACTTTTTTGTGCAGCTATACATACAAATTCCACCACTGATTTGCTCAGCTACTGCAGGTTATGTGGTAGATTAAGCTAGGTAAGGATGGATCTCTCTGCCTCAACAGTTCCTTCTCTGCCCTTCTTCAAATAAAACCAAATAATTTGGTCTGCATCACTAGCTCAGGGAGACGGTAAGTTATGGTCCACCACAAACACTTGTCAGCTGTGAAGTCTTCTGTAAAAGGGGCCTGGTTTGGGCTTGAACAAATTGCCATGGCTAGGTGAGTTCTGCAGGGGTATGCATCTTCTCATTTCCCTGATCTGTAGCTGCAAACATTCAAGGCAGACCCCCTCTCCCTGCTCCCCCTTTTGGGAATACCCTTTGTCAGTGAGTAAGGGATGAGAAGCAGTCAATAAGGTTAAAGGAAGCCAGTTCTCAATGAAGTTAAAGTCATCCTCTGCCTAAAAAAACCCTTTGGATTCCTTATAAATTATCTGGGTCAGAGGTTCAAGGGATAAGAGTAACCCTTCCAAGTGCTGGAGATGCTGCAAATTCTTATGTAATGAAGCCTCATGATGTTGGCTATGAAAGAACTGCATAGCCTTTCATTATGTCACAGTCCCAGTCCAAAGTCCAACGGAGACAAAGGGAAAACACCTATTGCCTTCAGTGCTTTATAAGAATTAAGAAAATTGTTGGGTTGTTGGGTGTTTTTTTTAAATATGAATGAAGGTGCTTTTACCACTGAAAGCACTTTCCCTCAGCCATTAATAATGTCTGTAGTATCTTTTCTAACTAGGGCATCTGTTTACATAAAAAAAAAAATGCAGTCAAGCATATTCCACTTAAAAACCAAAGAAATTTTTTTGATGTTTTACATAAACTGAGCACAGAAATCACGCTAAATGATTCCACACCTAAGATGTACAACTACCTTAATCACAGTGAAAATCATATACTCAAAGAATAAAGTCATGCACTCCATCTAACAAAGTACCTTTACTGAAGACTGACAAAGTTAATCTAAAACCGTCGAAGAATCCTCTTTTAGAGCATTATCTTGATACGATGTTTGTCATTAAAATCAGAATTGTAGTTATAAAAGGCAATAGGTCAAAGCAGAAACACGCATCTGGATTTCAGTAACTTTATTCCCAATTTGAAAAATGAAGATGTGTAAAATACTTCACTTACCATGGATTTGGTGAAAGGTCGAGCCAAAGTAAACAGCAGGGTATACACCCACCAGTTACGATGAATGGAGGAGTAAATCATATTTCCAGGATGCACTGAATTAGACGTCACCCCATGGGGAGAAAGGCGTCGGTTCAGCTCATTGGAGAACAGTATATTGCAAAGCTTGGAACGATTGTAGGCCAACATAGCCCAATACTCCTTCTTAGATGGAGAAAGCAGGCCGAAATCAAGTTTTCCAGAGTCGTCCTTAATTTCTGTAAATCTAAAAACCAGTAAATATGCCTTAGATACCCCAGAGTTAATTTCACTCTCATAAGTACAACATAAAATGTAAACAGAGTAGAACTTGGCCAGAACCAACATAAAACAACGGCTTATTTAGCAGTTGAAAGTATCTACTGGAAACTGTTTGAGACCCAAGGAACAGTCCCATATAACATGGCAGTAAAATTATTGAATACTTAGCAAAAGCAAATTATAAATAAAACAAGTCAAAAAAGGCTCTAACGATTTAAAGGCATTGTAAGTAACTTACGAATCAGTTTATTTTAAATCCAAGAAAAGATTTTGCCATAGATCCATGAAAACATAATCAACTTGGAGGCAATAATGTAGCATAAAATAACTCTGCATTAGAAGCAGAGAAAACCAGCATCCTTCCATTTCCCCTTCTTCTCTTTCCCTAATTATTTCATCAAGTGTTCACATACTACACACTTTCATTTAAGTGTTAAAGTAACTATGGATGAGTCTCACTGCCTCTTAGACTTTTTTTTAGATTAAAAATTGATGAATGTAAAGGGGTTATAACCTTGGTAACTTGCCATCAATAGTCTTATATGTTTAAAAGATAAATGTAAACAAAGCCAAAATGAGTTCTGGCAGAGTATAATGTTTTTAAGTATACCCATGGCATGGCTGAACACAAATCAAAGTAACTAGTTGATGTTTTTTAATTGGGTCTGACAGAGTCATTAAACACCAGCTGTTTGTTTCTTTCTTTCTTTTTTTTTTTTTTATAACAAAGTAATGAATGTTCTAAAGACATATAGATGAAGAAAATGAAGTTTTAATATAGCATTTTCTCCCCCAGTTCTTACAACTTGAATTATCAATTTAATGGTATATCTTTACATTAGAAAATAATACTACATTCAGTTACAGAACCATATTTCATTCAGAAGAGCTACTAAAAATAAAAAGGATTTAGCAAGCTCTTTTTAATACTCAGAGTTTTCAGAATCAGCTGGGGAGAACAAGGATAAACATAATTATAGTACACACTAGAAAAATGTTTTAAAATATCTTTACTAATTTTGCATCTCATGCCCAGAAATGAGAAGAGATCAGCTGGAATTTCTACATTCATTCTGCGAGCAGAATTATAATACACTCAGAGAAAAGCAACCACAGTATTTGAATCCAGGAATCAAGAGGAATCCAGGATGTTCTGTATCTTGCAGAATTAGCCCTTCAATTTCAGCAACAACATTTCTCTTTCATAATTTTCGGTTAGATAAAACACATTTCTGAAATTAACAGGACTATTCTGGGAGGAATTTCCTATATTCATTCCTCAAGCAACCATTTATGACACTAAAAATAATCTATAAATAAAATACTTTGTGTATACTGTATAATGGAAACACGGTGGCATATTTTGAGTCCAGTCCTGCAAGTGTGCTTGTGTGAGTCAATGTTACTTACGGTGGCAACCTCACTGAGTTCAGTAGGATAAGGGCTGCACAATCAAATTAACAACACAGAAATAAAGACAGAAGGAAAGTCAACCTACTTATTATTCTAATTTTAATATGATGTGCTTAAAGTACCCAAAAGCTTAATTTAAACAGAATTCATTTGTGCTGAATCCAGAGTAGTAACTAGAAATGAACGAAGAACCAGAGACACAAATAAATATTTTGCCTTGGAGCAGTCTAGTATAATATTTTCTGCAAACACTGGACTTTATTTTTCCCCTAACAGGGGGTCTTGACTGCAGTGAAAAGATCCAGCCAAGGTTTATGGAAGTAATTAGACACCAACACTTCTGTTTTACAACATAGTTTAAGGCTCAGAGTTCTCAAGTAGGTCAGATACCTAATGTCTAAACTAACTCTGCACATCAGCTTCTTCCCATTAAACAGATTGGGGGGAAAACCAATAGTTATTTACAATTATCAGTTTAAGTGTTAAGTTATGTCATAATACATTAATTGGACCTCTTAGAAAAAGGGAAAGTTACTAGTTGTGTTTATTATTTTATTCAAACATAGACTGTACTTATTTTTTGGTGGACTTCTATAAACCTTGGCTGATCTTACTGCGTTAGCAATGAGCCCTTCAAAAATGTTTTTGAAAATACAGATAAAGACGTTCAGAGATGTAAGCTCTAGTTACACATAGCACTTAATAAAGTAAAAAACAAAGTTGTCATTTAAAATACTGTCAGATACAAACTTACAAAGGGGAACAAGCAGCTGACAATTCTACATAATCTCCCATTAAATAACAGCTCATTTATACACATCCCGTTGTGCCCTCCACATCTGGCAAGTGATTGGAGTTGGCAGATTTATTTCTAGAGCTATCTTGCCTGCCCCGCAGTAGCCTCCCTCACTCCTAACAGGACTCTGCTACTTGCTTTCACAAACCTGGTGTGATTTGCAAAGATAAGGATGTCCAGATTTTGTTACCACCTAATTACTAGACATTTCATGTCTTTTAACACTGGGAAGGATTATTACTGGCATTTTCTATTGCTTCCTTTCATTTCAGCCATCATAAATTTAAAATGGTAAAAGTAAATCTATCTGCAGTGTGTCATTTATACCATAAGCCCCTGTGTTTGGAAGTGATAAAGGTTTCAGCCCGACCCTTGGCTGGTCTCTCTCTACCAGGTCCCTGGGGTTACATTTTATGGAAACATGATTAAAAAAATAAGCTTCATTCTAGGTCACTAAAACATTTCAGAAATATGAAGGCAGGGAAAAGAGAGAAAAAAAAAAAAAAAAAAAGCAGCACTCACACATTCTTCCTTTTGGTTTGCTACAGTGTTACACATGACCAAAAGTGAAATAGAAATCAACAGTAATGTTTAAAGCTCTAAATGATAGGTCTAATCCTGCAGTCCCTGAACTAAATCAGAAGGCAGTATGTGGCTTCTGCCCACTAAAATTCAGAATCAGGGCATGCATTTTGCACAAGGAACTTGATTTAATTTAAATCAAGTCCGTCTTTTGAGTTATTAACACAAACACCACAAGCATGTCTGAAATAAGGCAAACCTCATCAATGATTTTTTTTCTCCCCAATTGTACTTCTCCTGGCAGTAGAAAAGACAAGCATCTAACATTTTAATTAAAAAAAATCACCAAAAGAGGCATGGCCAGATTTCTAATATGTATTAAGTACACTACTTCCCATTTTACAATTATGCAGCTAATGTCTGCATTGAATTCCCTAATTTCTCATTATAAAACAATTGGATTTCATCTAGTAGTTTTTAATTGCATTGTTTCTCCTGCTAAAATAACTGCACATTCTTCTTGGTAAGATGTTGAAGTTGTTGAATGATAAATCAATACAGGTCATGCCATTCAGATTTAATCAATTATTATTCCATCTCCTTGCAAAATCAATGAGTGGTCTGTCTGAAATGTGGCGAAAATCTGCATTCATACAAAGAATGATCAAAAAATATCTACATACTGTTATAAAACTAGAACACACTTTATCCAGCAACACAGCCAAATCCAGTAACATCCACAGGCATTAGTAACGCTTCTATTTTTAAAAAGCTTATTCTAACACAAATGCTTTAGAGCAAGGCCCTTCATTTTCAACAACTTTTGCAGTCCTGCCATAACTGTTTTATGCTCTAAGGATTAAAGATTTCAGCTAAATCAAAGGTAACATTCACCAACCTGTGTGATTCGGAGGACACCACCACAACCCTAGCAGGAGATGACCGGCGTAAAACGTCCTCCAGAAGCTGGACAAGGTAGAAATGTCCCAAGTGGTTCACCTGGAAGGTGGACTCCAGGCCATCTTCCGTCAAGCACCAGGGAGCACCAAACACGGCAGCGTTGCAGATCAGGATGTGAAGAGGCCTGAATAACCAGAAGTTATTAAATAACACAGAATCAGGAAAAAGAAATCTCCGTGACACACGTGCCATTCTATTCCTGCACGAAACGGGCCAAGGCGTGCCTGGGGTGTAGGTGTGACGGCTTCGGCAGCGGCGGGCGGGCTCTCTGTGAGGAGAGTGGGGCCGCCCCGCGCCGGACATGGCTGGTTCCAGCCAGTTCTGGCCGGTTCTGCCACGGCCCCACCCGCAGCGCAGGGCTCAGCCCCTCGCCGCGCTGGCCAAGCCTGCGGGAAAGTGGATTGAAGCAAAGGCAAATCGCCACACGGCAGAGAGGAGTGAGGGGAAGACGTGGAAGAGCAGCATGAAGAGCAGGGTGAGAGGAGGAGGAGGGGAGGAGGTGCCCCCGGCGCGGGGCGGGTGTGCCCCCGGGCTGCCCCTTGGCGGGACCCGCCGCTGCAGCTGAGGGAAGGAGCAGCAGAGCGTGCTGACCGCAGCTCAGGGTGCGGGAGGTGGAGGAGCTGGGACGAAGGCGGGAAGTTGAGCCTGGGCAAAGGGCAGGGGGAAGGCGGGAGAAGGTGGTGTTGGTTTTGCTTTTGTTTCCCACTATCCAAACCTATTCGAACTAATCAGCCCACCACAACATGGCGCCTCAAGAAAACTATCACAGCAAGACCACACAGCTTTTCCACTTCCTTCCAAAGGATCAAGTAGAAAGGTAACACTTCGCATTTTGAGCACCAACAGGCCCGTGTGCCCTGAACTTTCGCAACACCAGTGATCAGCAGGTGGATGGCTGACACATGGGCAGGTCACCAGAAGACCTCTATGCTCCCGCAGCTCTCCCCACTGCTAATCAGGAAACAGTCTCCTGGAGCATTTCGGAAAGGAACTTTTCCTAGGGGAGGAGTGACTCCTATCACTTTGTTATGTGGGGTATGCGTCTGTTCGTGACATCTGCACAATTAGTAGGGTAAAAGTGATTAAGAAACAAGACATAATGCAACAAGGCATACACCCACACGTTTTATACTTCCACGGCTTGGGAAGTATGCTGTTAAAAAAAATACAAGTTTATAAAAGACTGAGTTGGAAAAGAAAAAGGTCCTCCAGAAGCTGTAATCTTTGGTGGAAAAACTGCACACAACACATATGAGATCCTTGAGACAGAATTCTTCCTCACTGAACTCAGCTAACCCAGTTTAAATAGAAATGCTATGACAAAGGAACTAGAAAAGAAGCTTTCCTAACTTTCTTTGCAAAGGGTAAGATTCTACCAAACTAAGCTAGAAAAGAACCTAGAGTGTCACATACCTCTCTCATTCAGAAATCAGGTCCAGAAAACTTCAAATTCCTTTATCTCTCCACTGCAATCTCAGGATGCTACACACCTTGCAGCCTTCCCAACCTCCACAGCAAGATCAAGGACAAACATCCTTTCTGTTCTTTCTTGTCTTTTTTCAAATCCTTATGAAACACAGCAAAGACTCTGGTTCTCAGACCTCAGGTGGATCTACATTTGCTAGATTATATCATCTCTAAGGAAACCTTGGCACCAACAGTGTATTCTTGTCCTTGAGTGAGTCTGACACAGCAGACCTCACACAGCATGCGTACCTGAGCTGAAAAACTCAGACTTGGGAGTCTGCATCTGGCATCCCTGGCCCTGA
Organism: Falco cherrug; assembly: GCF_023634085.1. Classification (NCBI taxonomy): domain Eukaryota; kingdom Metazoa; phylum Chordata; class Aves; order Falconiformes; family Falconidae; genus Falco; species Falco cherrug. The sequence goes on along the minus strand of NC_073710.1, from coordinate 16,227,566 downwards.
TATAATCAAATAGGAAAGGTCAGACAAAATAGCAATAGCCAAACAAGTACCTTTCATTCCTACGCTACCACGCACTAATACCTGTCATGTCCTAACACCACAATATTAAGACCTGTCACATTTGTTTGTCTACTCCATTCCAGCCTATTATGCCTTTACTGCAATTGGCCAAATCCCATGATACAAAATCAACCACCCAACATAAACTCTAATTCTGAAGATAGTAAATAAAGCACAACTGGGGAAAATAGCTGCTTGCCCTCTGTTCTTTTCAAGTACTTCCTAACAGCCCTACACACAAAAGATGACAGGAGACCCAGAGTAAGAACATTTTCCTTCATGGCTGAAGGACACACATACTGCAACTTTGAGCATCTGCAAAAGGAATTTTGGAAAAGAATGTGAAACATGAAACCCCAGGTTTTCAAACAAACATAAGTAATTAGATTCCTTCAGGCATGTTTGAAACCCCCAGATTTTGATAGCCCAGCTTTAAAAAAACATTTCTGGGGGAATCAAATGCACTTTACCTGAATACTGAGCTGCATAAGCCTCAACATAAACAGTAGGCTGTATTTCCTTATTAAAATAAATTTCAACTTCAAGCCTGCTGGGAAGTTACCAATATAATCTGCTTTAATAACAAGTTAACAATCTAATATCTGTACCTGTGCCAACTTGGAAAATCTTAACAAAAAGCTTCAGAAGCAGTATGAAACATCTGTGTACTCTGGGAAGCTCATTTTCTGAAGTGCTGAATTTCTGATTTGCCTTTTGGTCAGTGACACTTATACGTAAAATATCTTCACAGATATAATACAACCGCAAAAGAAACTGAAGATAAAGGGGGATTGTCCTTTTAAAGGCAAGGTTCTCTTCTTCTGTTCAAACCAACTTGCAAAAAAGGCAGTTCTTTTTTTCATCTTTGCAGCCTCACTCAACACAGCACAAGCAGGCTATTTACTAAGATATGCAGGATCATATTTTTTAAAAGGTACCCAACCTTTTGAGGCGTATTTTATGAAAACATTTTAAACCAGAGTTCATTTTGCCTGTTCAAGATACATCTGCCAAGCAGAAAACAAAGCTTCATGAAGCTTGAGAGTGTCTGTATGGAAACATTGGATGATTCATCATCTCTTCTGAAAGTTTATGAAAAGCTCTAGTGAGAATTAATTTACAGATTTGTAAATCTGCTGGGAAAAAGGAACAAGTTTCTTCAACATAGATGCAATTTTTGGTATAAGAGCATCCTGTATGAGAACACACACACACATGAGAAAATACCATCGCCATCCCCTGCAAAAGCAAATATGTCACTTTTTTCCAAAACTGTATCCAATAATTGTCATATGTACTATGAAATAAGAGATCATTGTAAGACAGAAAGGACTCACATGTGAACCAAAACTATATTCTACCTATCCAAACTGTAGTATCCTTCATTAATACTAATTATACAATAAATACCAGAGGCCAAATATGCACTCTATGCTTAAATCTGTCAGCTCAATTAATTAAAAAGATGATTCTAGCATTATAAAACTATAAAATGTAGTCACTTTCAAATTGCCTGGTCATTTAATTGGGTGTTATAAAAGAAATAAAATTATGTTTCAGCCATTTTCATGAGATTTGTATTCTTCAAGCAACATTTTGTTCTAAGTTTTTAAAGATAATTAAAATTAAGGAGTCTGTAATTAAAAGAATTTACACTATTCTATTAGAAAAATCTGTGAAGAAATATAAATACAGAGACATTTTAAACTAATATACTGAAAAGCTAATATAAGATTCCCTTTTAAAATTATTTTATTTTTTATTAGCATTAGTGGTTTAAAATGGTTCAAAACTGACTTCTCTAGAAAACACCACAGAAAATAAACCTAAAGGGTTGTATCAATAGATACTGCTGTAGTGCTTCCTTTCAGCTCAGAAAGAATCACCTCTCAGTTTCGGATCCATGTCCATTAAGCTATTGGTGTCACTCGTCAGACTGCTAACAAAGGTCCAATTATTGAAAATTATCATCTAAGTTTTTGTGACCTGGGCATTTACACACCAGGAAATGAATGAGATAACTATATGGTGGCCGTTACATAGGTTATGAATTTCAGCCACAGATGACATATTCTAATCTCAATGGTGCAGAGCTCTATATCACTGAACATATCATTATGCAGGAACAAAATCTTTAAGATATGTGACAATTCACACCACACATCTGGCACTACAGCTTTGCTTTATGACAGGAGTATTTTTAAGTCATAGCAGAACTATGACCTTGATTTCACAAGTTCATTAAAAACCTTGCTGTGATCTACATTAGGCTTCCTCCGGAGCCCAAAGGAAAAAAATCCCCCCTCAGTTTAAAACAGTTTGTAATTCTACATCAAAGCCACAGCTAAGGCCAACAAAAAACGTCAGCAGCAAAGAAAAATTTTCTTTACTGTTTACTCCTGGTATCGACATTACTAAAGTGCTCCTTCTAACCGTGACGCCTATTTGATATTTCTGGAAACACTGTATAGTTAAAACCTTGCAGGGTGTTTTGAAAATTTACCCCTACGTCTCCTTAAAATGCCTTCAGTCAGTGACTTACATCACACCAAGTGAGCTAATGTGGTCTACCATTACAATTTAAGAATGCACTGGGACTTGAACATAAGCTATTCCATCATAGCATGTAGTCGCTGTTTCTTACTCTTCACAGCATGACTGAGACCCAAGAATACACTGCTTTAACTGCTATAAAGCTACACAGCAATTCTAGAAAACTCTCACCATGCTGGTAAGTGTACAACAATTTAGTAAAAAAAAAGCACGTAGAATTAACAGGGACATTCTTAACTGTGAATATCTCAGCTGAAAACCATCTAGTGTCTTGTGTACTTCACAAGACTGTGATACATTTCTAACCCTTGGACTGAGCAAGTCATTCAGATGTTATAAGCTGTGCTCCATTCACTGTTAGAAGCAACAAAGCAATCCAACTGCTTTGCACTATTTGAAAATCCGGTAAGTGAATACATTAGAGACAGAAATTAAGTTGTTGCTATAAATCAGTTAGTTATGAAATTTAATAATCAATTTGTTAGCACCTGATGTAAAACTGTGATCTGTCAGCAGCCTCCCAAGCTGGCTGTGTGCAGCAGTAGATATTTCCAAGGGAATTAATTACTGATGATTTGCAAAGGTAAGAATAATATTTTTCAACAAATGTAGCTTGTGCACTAGGAGGTTAAACAAACACCACCAAAATGTCAACAGAGTTCTCAGCTTTGGTGTTCTCCCATTTCAAACGTAATGAAATAGTTAACGAGAAATTATGCAAAGGGAATACTTTCAAATCTTCCCATGAAGCAGAATGTCACACCATCTGGGGCACTTCTCAAGTGATTTGAAAAGTTCACACTGTTTGGAATTACACAGAAATTCAACAGAAAAGGCCTTGCCATATCCCCAAAGTCCCATAAGCAACTGTAGACCTATGTCAGGGCCAGTAAAGAAGGCAGAGTTGTGACTTCTCTTCCACAAAGAAGCAAAGTCACAGCCCACCAAACTTTTCCATCCCATAACTCTGAGCACCCATGTTGCTTTCTCTGACAGTTAGAAAATGGTACTTCCTTCATACTTGAGGGAATGCCTATATTCACAAAGGAAACAACCAACACACAGGCCAGGCTTGTGGCTCTCCAGAAAAAGGGTGAGTTAAACAACCAGCTCCAGAAACCCTTCTCAGTTTTACAAGCAGCACTGATGGGAAACTGAGCAAGAAGAAAATCACTAGGAGTCAGACAGCAGCATGTATACCATATGTAATCTAACACTGACCCCAAAAAATTTACTTGTTTGATGAAAAAAAAACCCACCCCAAACCAAACAAACAACTAAAAAAAAAAAAAAAAAAAAACCTGCTTAACTCAATTTTGGAAATGACTGCTAATGTTTAAGTTCCCTTTTTCTAAAAATATTGACTGAAAAGTCAGCAAAAATACCCTCTATTGCCACCTGTCAGCTGACAGAATTGAGGATCCTTGTCAGACAGGCTTCATTTTAAGGCAAGCCACTAACACAGGACTTAGAGCCCTGATGGATGACCTCCTGCTAGAAGCAAGGAAAATTCTCTGAAATTCATCCTACTGGATTTCTTTGCAGGATTTGACACTGTTGATCAGCAAATACTTCTGCCCCACTTCCAAGAGATTAATGGGAATGGACTGAAACTGTTTCGTTTCTTCCTTCACACCAAATACATGGGAACTATTACGAGCAGCTGCCCTTATGTCTTCATAATATATCATCTGCATACTGGCATATAGGTCAGCTATCTCTCAATCATTATTCATTACCTCTATAAAATCTTAGGTATACAATGTCATAAAAGTTTGGAGAAGGAACAGAAGTCTCAACAGATTTAGAATTAAACAGAAAACATCCATTAGTCTTGGATTTCCCTTTATTAGCTTTTCTTACACATATGGGGGGGGAAAAGCCAAGTAAAAAAAAAAAAAAAAACCCGCATCACCTTACACTTCTGGAAATTAATAAGTTATCTTCCTTTGGAGAAAAACTTTGTCATTTTAGTTCCTTAGGGGGACAGAACAGTTTGAGATGCCTACTTTTCCTCTTAATGGGGTCCAGAACAATGTCAACTACTGTGAAAATTTTTAAGTTGAACTTCTGAAGAGAAATTCAGAGCCAATATTAATAGAAGAAACATTTAAACATTTTACCTTTTTAAACATTTAACATTAACACTTTAAAAAAATTTAATGTTGACCTCAAACTGACCTTAGTAAAACCTGCACTGCCCAAAGCACCTTCACTCAAAAATGAGCCAAGCTGGGATTTCTCCTTACACTCTCGTTTGAGTTTCACAAAGACTACACACAAAATAAGAAAAGCAAGGATGATGTTTAATTTGTTGACACGATCTGCTTCCCACACTTGCCTAATTTATACACTGTAATTATGGTATGTGATACTAGAAATCTGAGAAATTAGAAACTTTTTAATCTGTACTTTCTTGTATGGTATCATTACATCAGTAAATCACTCATTTTTGATAACAAATCATTGCTTAAAAATGAAGGTGAGGATTAGTATTTGTACTTGCTTTTTAACTTAGAACTACAAGTCAAGAGGGAGGAGGAAGAATTACATTTTACAAGCATATGGTGTGTTTCTTCTCTCCATTAGGTTCATACCAGAGACTCTCTCTCCTTTTGGGTACCCATTATCCACAGCTCTGAACTCCCTTTTGCATAGCTATAATCTAACCCTAGATTTCCTCTGACTGATAGCACACAGCATACTCAGGGTATTGATATTAACAATAGGTGTCAGTGCTGTTCTTCCCTCATCTCAATGCCTCCTCCAGACCACATTTCAAACCAAAATCCAACCAAGAAGCCACATTTTCCTTTGTCAGTGTTGCATCTTTGCTAGTTCTGTAACCCTAGGGACTCAAGATACCTCCATACATAGAGATTTTGAAAGTCCTAGGGCCAGGCTGGGATAGGATAGTACTCTGCAACTTCATTTCTACATCCATTCAACCTTTCAGCATTTCCTTTCCACATCCTCTTCCTTTTCTCAAGCCTTGGCATAATAAGAGGAGCACTTTGTTCCATTCCTTGCCACACCTTGCAAAGATGTTTTGTTCTGTTTAAAATCTCACTGATGCTTAAGAGACACCAGCAATGAAAACATAGAGAATCTGGTGATTTTCATTCTGCAGCTCATACAGCATACATCTTTTTCAAAATCCCAACAGCAAATCATTATTTACATGTATACACAAGGAGTTACAAACAAGTATAACCCAGCCGTAAAGGAACATTCATTTTCACAATAATCAAGGAAAGATTTGTTGTTTCTGCATGTACTTCTAAATACAGGAGTTTCATTTGTACACAGTAAGTACTTGTCAGAAAAAAGAAAGCTACAGCTCACAAGGAAGGTCAGTTACTACTTTTTATTACATATTCGTGATATTTTCCATTGAAAACAGCTAACTCCTTGGAAAATGTTTTCAGGACCACAGTTGATCACTCAAACAATAAAACACTTCATGCATTTTGAACATTTCACTTGCCAATGACAACTCCTTCCTCTGTTTTGCCTAGAGATATATAGAGCTGTAATAGAGTTCACAAAGCCCCTAGCAGCTGTATGCTGCCATTCAGACCTGAAAAGATTCCATGTTGTGATAAAAATTAATGTACTTTGACATCCTCTGGGATTTTTGGTGCCTTGGGAACAGCTAATGAAGAAATACAACCTTTTCAGATTATAACGCAAATTTTTGGATTCGAAGATTACGACACATGTGGTATGTGCGTGGCCTGTCTAATATTCAGCAGTAAGGCTTCCATACCCAAGTGCCAGAAGACTCTGCCTTCATGTGTTTTAATTATCTCCCATAGAAAGCCTTTAACTAAATAGACTAAATATGTTTTAATGTATGTGTAATTAAATTGCTAATCTTGCCTTGTATTTCAGAACTTTTAGAATACAACATCAATTAAACAGAGATCTTCTTCAAACCTATTAAGCTACAATGCTGCAAAATCCTTGTTTTATTTGCAACAGAAAACTTTTTAATCATGCATATTAAGTCATACATATTTTACTTCCTTAGATACTCGAAACAGTCTTCACAGCTAGTGTATCTTGTGGAATTTTTTTAGAAAGACAGAAACCCAAGACTTCATGAGCCGTCTTAGATCCACCTTGGACTTTGGCACAGACACGGTTCAAGATGGGAACCAGAACAACCAGTGTGTGAACAGAAAGCCACAGGAGGGTTACCAAGGTTTCTTCCTTAGGTTACGTGAGTGCAAAATATCCAAAGACAAGCAGTAGGTTCACAAATTTCAGCACACATTCATAAAACCATGCAACAAACACCTAACAATCTTTCTGTTAGTAATATGTAAAAACACTTAAAATTTTTGAAGATGCAACTATATGTAAAGTTACGGTGAACTGCCAATCCTATCTTTATTTTAATATGGACTTTTACTTAAAAAAAAATAATGTTCCACAATACAGTAGATGACATGAAAAATGATCTGGAGAAAACATCATGATCCCTGCCTCCAATAAAAGCAGGGAGGGCTTAAGCTTAGGAGATTTAATTTGAAAAATAGTGGAAACAGTTTGTGGATTCACATGACTTGACACATGCTACCACATTGGGGTAATTGTGTATGAGAGCTTAAAAAACAAAGAAAGAAGAAAAAGAAAAAATATTTATGCAGAAAGCCAATCCCTAGGCTTTAATAAGGCACAGTACCACCACAAAGAAAAAAAGAAAGTTTCACCCTAATATCATTATGTCTGTTTCAAATGAAGTCAGCCTTCGATCTTATTTAAATTTAAGATACGTGCTGTCTGCAACAGCAACTTCTGAACTATGCATGTTTCAATACTTAATTCAATGTGGATATTTTTTGATATCTCAAAATGTACAATGTTGTCCAGAAGTTTGTGCCTCAGTGGCACTGTCACAATGCCAACTGAATTTGAAGTTGAGAAGACAAATATAGTATCTCAACTGTTACTAGTTTTAATTGACAAAAAGTCTTTCTATGAATGGCAAAGAGTTAACAGATTTGCACAGCGTTAGGAAATATGTTCAAATTTGGAAAGACAATACACAGTGGCAACGATTATCTCTGACAGAGATACATCTACTACAGAACCATTAGGCATATTGGCATAATGGCATCACTAGTAATTCATTTAAATCATATATTCATTTTTTCTGGATCTTTTAAGTTATATATGCCACAACTTACTAAACAAATTCCATCTTTACGTATGTATTTATACGTGTGAATGGAATTTATCATACGAGGTCTACGATTTAATTGTGGTTAAATTAGAATTAAAAACCAGGTTAACACATGTGCAATATGTCAGTTATGATACACGAAAACGCAGAAAAACAGTGTTCCAGAGTCAATTTTCAGCAGGCTCTGAAACCTTAATTGCACCCGCAAGGTTTCAGAGGGCTTCTGCTTCCAGCATGAAAAATGAATGTACTCATAGAGTCTGAGGCCTCAGTTAAGGAGGCCAGCTGAAAACCTGGCCCTCTCCATTTTGGGTCTGCTAGGGAAGTAAAGAGCGAGTAAAGTTCCAAATGGAGAATCATAATTCATAACTGCTGTCTCTTCCATATTTCTACACAGAGCATAAGTGAATAAACTGTCAGCATATGCCAATTCTTACCACAAAAAAAAAAGTCCTGTTTTAAAGTATAGGAAAGTAACTGCAGCGAAAAATCTACATATGGAAGTCCTACGTAATTGTGAATTGCTGCTACCAGTTCAGAAAATTCTAAGTAGTAGCTGTTGGCAAACACTATTTTACATCTTTGAAGTAATTCAAGATTTTTCAGGATAATTTCATTTTTTTTTCTCAAACACTGAGAACATTAAATTGATGTCTTACTGTTTGGCTGAAGATAACTTTAATTCAAACCAAGTGGCACTATGCACCACTCAAAACTAAAGAGGCACATAAAATTTCATCTGTAACTTTACTGCCCACTTCTGCCTGCTAACCGTTTTGCTCACAGAAGTGTTCTTATGCTGAGGAGCAGGCAAATGCCATGATGCCATGGTTGTAAATACTGACAACAGGTAGCTGTTTTGGAAATTCTGTAACTGAAACATTAGTGCTGTCCCGCAATTAAATTATGCAGATTTGAGTCAAATATGTAATGATTAAATTAGGAAATAGATATCAAAATATCACATCCACAAATCCACACCTCTACACAATTACCAGTCCTACAGACCCTGGAACTATCCAACACTGATGCTGACTAAATTTAAATGCTACGTTGCATGCAATCACAGAAGGGCAGTCATTTTGTCTATGAAGTGGATTAATATCAACCATTATTCCTCACATCATGCTTACTCAATGAAGAGGAGATTCAGTTCAGTGTTTTTTAGTTTCAAAAGCCTAATACAAAAGATTGGTTGGTCTGCCTCTTCCAGCTGCACAAAATTCTGCTAATGCTATATCCATCTTAGCCCTGAACATTATTATAAACAGATCATTTGTTTGATTTTCCAGAACAGAGACATTCAATCAACTGCCTGAGCTGGAAAGTAGCAGAGGGAAAAGACTAGATACAGATAAAAGAAGTAACTTGAACAAATCTAGCCATTTAGGTACACTGAGACCTCTTTTCTTACTCTCATACTAACCCTAGCACCATCTTCACATGGAAGGAAGGTGGAGCTCATTCACTCCTGCTGGAAATATCCAGTGGGGAATATATCTTGACGACAAGCTAGGAATACTAAAAGATCGCCAGAAATCACCGTAAAGTAAAAAAAAAAAAAAAATTTAAAAAAAAAAATAAAGAGAGTTTCATTTCAAGCTACAAGAGAGCCTAAAGTTAGTTGCCATTACTGTAACATAATAAACTGGCTTTCTCTAAAGAATTTGTTTTCTAAGTCATTCAGCCCTGTCTTTTACCAAGTTAGATTTCCATTTTATGTATTAGTCACACTGTGTTCAGGCTGTGCTACAATGAAGTAAGAGGTAGATCAAACATTAAACAGCAATATTGTTTTATCTGTCTTCTCCCAAAGACAACTTTGGGAGATCCAACTAAGTTATCACATATAGCTTATTCTGCTCATAGAATCTTTGAAAGTGTGAGAGCAAGAAAAACTCGACAGCACTGTTCTGCTTGTAAGGAAAGTTTATAATCTACTGCAATGCAGGACCTGAAATAATCTGAAAAAAACCTTCACCCCCAAAGCTTTATCTGAAACTGCACAGATTTTTTTTAAAAAAAATCTCAGAAAGAGAAACAGCTGTATAGTTTCTGAATCTCAAGAGTATAGATAACGCAAACAAAAAAAAAATCACAACTTCTTCTGGGAGGAAGAAGGATTTTCTAGAATGTATTTATAAGAATATGGCAAAATTTACCATTGTTTCTATACTCTGAACCCAAATTTTATCCGTGGAGAAGGCTGCAACACCTAACAAATCCAAACAGGAATAAAAGATTCTTATAAAATCTCAGAAACGTGATAACTTGAAGATGAATCATCTGATTTTTACTTTCAAACAAGGAAGCTTTCTTAGCTCTTAAGTACTACTCCAATTCATATTAAATGTTTCTTTTCAGAGTAACTCTTTTCTCCCATCTATTGTTTGTGTTTCTTTCAACTCTCTCTCTGCTGCATCATTTGCTTTCTGTATACAACCAGCCCCTGGTAAATTTCTGCTGAGCAGAGGATGGCTTTTCTTCATTCTTCACGTAGTTTCCACAATCTCTCAGATTCTCTAAGCACATTCAAGGCAGCTTTTTTTTTTTTTTTTCCCCTCTAGAAGTTATGCGATTAAGGCAGCATATTTACAATCTCAGCAATTTTCCCGCTGTTCCCCACAATACCAACACCATCACCTTCCCCAGCTGCAATAGGTTTGATGTTTTAACTCAATGAAATTTAGGGATCTTTTCTCTGAAGTAGTTTCATTTTAGTTTTCTCATCCAGGAAGAGATCTGTGAAACACAGTCCTTGAAGACTCTTTTCCAATAGCTATCAAGGAGGGAAGAACACTCTCCCAGATTGTGATGTGACTGAGTACATCCCTATATCTACACACAAAAAATAGTATCTAGAGCCAAGAGGTATCCTAGAAAAGAAGAATTTCAAAAGACAAGCTAATCTGTTCTCTACTTTATAAATTTCCAGTTATCATGTCAGGTGTCACTAAGACCAACAGATTCTGTAGAATACCAAAGTGTCCCAAAAAGCAACAGTGGATCAGAGAAATTAAACAGACAATAAATCTGCACCCAAAAGTTTAAGCTGTTCACCACTGAATACTAAAGCCCTCTTCATATAACATGTTGTGAGAAATAAACTACAGGTCTTTATTAAAACGTGAATTCATATAAAATTTCCCCATCACATGTTAAAATTACTGTCCATTTTTTCCCAGATCTATACAACTCAGAACTCAAATGATAGTTTACTTTAAAATAAAAAAACCCACTTTATTTGCTTTTCCTTCTACTTATATTGTTATGAAATTTGTAAGAGATTTGTAAGAAAGAAAACTCTACATACAACGTATTTTCTGTACTAATTAACAGGAGAGCTACCTACCACAGGAACTGGGGAGACTGTATCACAGTATGCCTTCTCCTGCAGGTGTAGGAAATCAGAGATATCAAAGCCTTTTTAGAAAGTTAGGATACCAGCAGACACTTGCCAAAGCATAAAGAATAAGACTCACTCTGTCACTGAAGCCTGTAAGATTTCTTTCAACTGCTCATAAAGCTACTAATGTAAAGGAATCAGTGATCTGACAAAAAAGCCTCTGGACACTACAGCAAAACAGATAAACAAAAAGACAAAAGTAGTTAGTGTATGTTAGGGCTGGAAAACACATAGGGCTAGCATTGTAGTAATAAGATGCTACTTCCATATAATTGCTTTTCTGACCACATACAGACATAGTTAAATCACAAAAAATCAAAGCCAGAAAGACCTAGTAGGTCTTCTGGTCCATTCTCCTGCCAGTGCAGATGATTGTAAGGTAAGTCTTCTGTATCTGTATCAGATAAAAGATCTACTGCTACAGGCAGTGTGTGGGGTCTGGTTCCATCCAGCCTCAGATTTTAAACAAAATATAACTGGAAATTCATTTTGGTCAAACCCCCGCAAGTCTCACAACAGATTCAGACCTTAGACTTTCATATAATGCTTGGAGTAGCCCTGCCGCACACACACAAACAAATCTGAGCACATAACAGAGACAGAAATATCTGAAGGCAAGGCAGAGGCTATAAATGCTGTCTATTACTAAAATTTTTTCCAAATGAAATGAGCGAAACTTTAGTAAAACCTGTCCATCACTGACAGCGTAGCTTAACAGACCTACACTGGTAAAATAGTGTATACCAACAAAAGTAAAACAGGCTTTAATGAGTCTGTATCTTCTCATTTTTTAAGTTCTCTGGCATGTTCACTTTTAAGGATTTATAAACATGCATACCAAATGGACTAGCTAGGATGACCATGGTATGATCTGCAACACACAAATCAAGTTAAGAACTGCATTTGGAAGAAGGATGGTTTGAACTTTTCACTGTACCATACAGTTCTTAAATAAATGCAGCATATTAAAAGCATGAAAAAGCTAAATTAGAGTACTTACTGTTCTTACGTTAAAAAAACAAGTTAGTATTAAAGCAGCAATACTGCAAAGATTTGTCTTTCTATTTCAAGAAAGCCTTAATATATGAAGATGATATAAGAAAATATTGTTACCAAGGATTTTGGCAGCAAAGAACTTGTGTTAGAAGTCAGTTTTGACAATTCTTTGAATCTAAAAGACCTATAAGTACTAAAATGTCATCTGTCTATCCATCTGAGATTTAGCTTTGGCAGTATTTCAAAAGTGAAAAAACCATTCTTTGTTATATATTTTCCCTACGAAAATATATTTTCAAAGCTGTCTAAGAGACCATATTCTCTTGAGAAGTAAAGTAAGATGTATATGTGTTACAGAAATATTTGCAGAAAATAGCTGAGTTTGAATACTCACAACAATCAATGGGTCAAAACCAGATAAAAGCACAAAGTGTGGCATTTATTGTCAAGACTTGGCACTTAAAGATTTCAAATAATTTCTTCAATTTAGAGATTCATTGTTCTGTTCAAGCTAAATTAAACCATTCAGAAGCTACCCTGATTATCTCTATATAAATTTTTCTATTGTTAAGTGATGTCATTATCATCCCTTCTCACCCCTTTTTTTCTTTTTTTTTTTTTTAATTATTGACTGTTCCAGATACAGGTCTGGAAATTGGAACTGTCTGGATCATAGGGCTATTTTTTTAATGCTTTAAAAATAAAAAGAGACAGAAGGTTAGAAAAGAAAGTAAGACAAGGAGTGCACTAATTGCCCATCCCTGACCTCTTCCAAACCACTGCAAAACTTACAAAAGCTGCCTGAGCTGTTTTTTATGCAGTTCAGCTTTGGCCTTTTTCAATAGCCACAGGGGCATCAATGTCCCTTTCAAAGCTGGGGCTATACATGGAACAATAAGAGAGCTGTAATTATTTAATTTTTTTAAGATGAAAACAAATTATCTTTAATTTACGCTAAAAAAAATCGTTTGAAAAGATTATTCACTAACTGTAGCTGCTGATCAGTCCAACTATGGTGAATTCTGCCAGCTGTGTTCAGCTGATAAAGACATTAAAATAACAAGAAATTATTACATGGAATTTTCTGAGTACTTACACATTCTTGGATTTGAATGCTTCAGCAAAGTGCTGCACACTCTGAAGAGAAGCAAGGTCTAAGGTCATTGCTTCTACCTTGGCTTTATGCTGGAACAAGAGAAAATACCAAAAAAAAGATAAATAACAGCAAGTTTAGTTCACAGTATCATGTTACAGTAAATGTGTTATGAAACTTGTCCGATTCCCTTGTTTAACATTATAACCCCAAAGTGAATACAAATCATCAAAAAGAATGGACGAGCACAACAGTCAGTGCCAAAAGTAGCATTGCAATTTTGTGGTTCTGCTAAAAACATACACTGTGTAACACAACTTTATATAATACAATGGACCGACATGAGCTAGTGTTAAGGTTAATATGGTATCTTTTTTTCTTCCATTTTGCTGCTGAAACTTACGTAACTCATGAAATAGAAAGTACAGTAAACTTTATTTTTAATGCATGGTATTTTTTACATACCATACCAATAGAAAAAATACTCAGTAAATACTCCATAAAAATAAGCTAAATTCTAACTTGTATATATTAATCCAAAACAATCTATTGCTCATAGCAGGTGATATAAAGACAGTATAAAATGAGTATAGGAAACAACTGATCAGCCTACACAGTTCTTCATACAATAAGAGTTTACTGATACATAGTATCTTCTAAAGAAATTGCTTATGTACTAAAACCCACCTTCTCACCTAGAAGAGGATGTGCACTCCCATAAAATGACAGGTTAACTTGAAGGGGCTAAAGTTAGGCAACACCAAAACAACTCTGCTCAGTATATTGAGCTCTAAGATCCCTGTTCTCAAATCTTTTGAAACACTTACACTCCAAATCCAGAACAAAATGAACCAGAAGTCTATTTTCATTGCAACCACTAAAGAGAAAATCATCACAGAATCAAGCGGACGGTGCTTCTTTCGAGCCACAGTTCTGAACCAGCTTTCACTTGACTGCAGCTGTGTGCGTGCCTGCACCGCAACATCCAACAGTTGTCGTTGGTTCTTCCACAAATGCTACACTTCCAGGCATCTATGATCCTCTGCAAAATACCAACTGTCAAGACCCATAGGCCATGTAAATCCCCTAAGGAATTATGAACATGTGTATTTGTGTTCACCCTCACTTTTAGACCCACTGACAACACAAACTGGTACATAAAAGAAAGCTGGCAAAAGCCTGTACTCTCCCCAGTCCTAAACATGTCAGCTTTCAGTCCACTCTACTTAGCTTATTCCGCAAAAAAAGAAATCAGAGGGATACTTCATGTAATTCCAACATGCTACCAACAACTATATACAACGGTCATAGTTCACGCTGGACATTAGCACTGCTAAAAGAAGAGTAAGAAAAACAAAAAGATGGAGCGGATACAGTGGTACTACACAATCAAAGGCATCAGTTGACCGGACAGGCAGTGGGAGCTTTGTTAGCACCATGGTCCAACGTGGATCTACTGTGATCAGAAGGTTATACAACGAGCATTTCTGGAGCAACAAAAAGGAAGCAGCAGGCGTGTCAGCACAGAAGGAAGCCAAAAAGAGTGCTCCCTTTGTCTTCCAAGTTCAAGCAATTCATCGGATCCCCAAGTTTCATTACGTCTGGTACTTTTCACCCTACATCTGTTTTCTATTTTGCTAGTACCCATTCTACCCATTATAATTACCTTGCAGGTTGGGTTTAAGCAGAATTTCACTCAAATGCCTTTTGTCCCACTCCAGACAGACTTATCAGGACAGCAAAATAAATACAACTAAAATTTCAACAGGTTCAGTTCCCATGGGACGTATCAATTAATAAGAGTCTGAAAATGCTAAACCAAACTTTATTATGAAGAGGTTTTTTACCCTCACAAGATGCACATCATTCTGGAATTCATT
This sequence comes from Falco cherrug, assembly GCF_023634085.1. NCBI lineage: Eukaryota > Metazoa > Chordata > Aves > Falconiformes > Falconidae > Falco > Falco cherrug. The sequence continues at coordinate 16,212,387 of NC_073710.1, read as the reverse complement.
TTGCCCCACTCTGCAAATATTTTCTTACGTTTGATAGTCAGAGACTTGAGAAAGATGATGCTTCCCTGCATTATACAATAGAGGTCCGTAACAACGTCTCTTCAACTTTGCAGTCCAGTTGTTTACTTAATAGAGAAGCAGTGTGCATAGTTGGGTTTATTTTGCTTCTGTTTTCCTAGTTGAAACATTCTCCTGTCTCTCCCAAGGGTAAAAGGACAAGAATGCTACAAATACAGGGACATAAGGGGGAGTCAGAAAAATAACAATCAGGTAGCTCAACGGACTATACCACAAGCTGACAGCTACTGTCCTCTTGGGGACACAGATTTAAGTCCACATGGCATTAGTCAGGTAATGCTTTTCCTCTTGGTGTTATAAGTTAAGCTCTGCTACCAATTCCAAGACCACATGAGAAGTGTCTGTGAATTTCAACTCCAAAAGAGGAAAAAAAAAAAAAAAAAAAAAAAAATAGTACGCCTCCAAAATACTTTCAGAAACAGAAAATAAAAACTAAGATTGGCCTGGATTTGTGGATTCATACACTGAGAATGTAAAAATCTGAAATTTAAAAATCATAAATAAATTTCTGATTTATTTCTGGAAGTGATAAATAGTTGACTTTAGACAGCATATAATTGTATTTCTTCTCTACCAGTTCCACCAACGAAATGAGATCACCTTTCTATTGACACTCCATTTTCTTCAGCCAGCATGATAATTTACTTCAAATAATTTAACACTACTTCACCTTTTTTTTTTTTCTTTTAGCTTTTTCTGCAACTTTATGTGTTTCAAAGACAAAGAAACATTTGCTAGGAAACTCGGGGAAATATATCTAAAATGACCTGAAAAAAGGAAAAATAGGGAAGGAAGAAAAGGACAGGTTTAGCAATTTTTTCCATTGAATAGGTCAGCAAAGGCAAATAGCAAAATACAATATTTTTTCTTCAATTTTTTCCCTACTCTTGATTTTTAAAAATTTTATTGTAACAGTCTCTATTTCCTTCATATATACACAGCGTACATACTGAGCACAGACACACCTATTTGCTCTGTTTTCCTCATAGGAGAAAACTGGAGCATGTGACATCAAAAGCACTCAGAGCTTGCCATCTCAGCTTCTGAAGGCATGCAAAAAGCCAAGCGTGAGTATTTTCTCCAAACAGTTACTGAGGAAGGAATCAGTTTACATACCACGAGCTTAGACAAGTTTCCCAGCCTTTCTGTTTCAGATTTTCCCTCGTCAACTGAGATTCAAGCAACTCTCACTCCTCAGAGGTATTCTGTAGACCATCAATTCCTACTATAGTTTGAGAATTTGAAATGCTAAACCTTTAGTATGAAATAATTTTCATTCCAAATTTTCCCACTCTTATTTCTATGTCACAATTTCTTTTTGAAAGCTAGGAATAAGGCAATATACTTGCAAGGTATGTTCTTAATAATGTAAGAACATCTCCAATCAATGACAAGTAGAAGGGCGTTTTTTCCCCTTACAGTAAGTAGCTCAGTGTTACCTTTGTTAAAATGATTTCCCCCTTTCCCTATAAACTTAGGTAGCACATATTGTGATATTTATAGAAAAAGAAAACACGTTTTTTCCAAATAAAAAATAAAGCTAAAAACATTTTTTGCTAAAAGGCATCATAACTATAATTGCAATCCACAGTCAGAACTGATTGTTAATGGTATGCTGCAAATCCTGATCTAATGCGTCATAATTGTATTATGCCAATGTCTCTCACCATTCCACTTCACATATTTTCAGTACTGAGGAATGCCTCATTTTACGTTGTGAAATCTTACATGGGACTTGTCACTTTCTCAAATACAGAAGACAACCTTAAAACTGACATTGCGAAATCAATACACGAAGGCAGAAGACTGCAGAATTTTTAAAATTAAATCGACAAAAGATATTAATGCTCTCTCTACTACTTTATTTTCAATTACATCATTTAAGGGGAAACTAAATAAAAGAATATATAAAGAATATAGTATAAAATAAAGAGCTCACTTCTAAATCACAGGACCATTACTACATAGCGCTGCTGAGAGCCTGTGCAAAATGCAATGATGCCCTCGTTGCAGATCCCCGGGCCGAAAGTCCCAGTTGTGTCCCAAACCACTTTCACCACTAGGCTCAGACCAGCTTTGCAGACTGGCCAAAAGGAGAACAGACACAAGAAGCAGATATAATTCTACTGTCTACTGAACCCTGTGAAAACATGGTGCGCTAGAACCAGCTGGAATGGTGCTTTTGGGATGGGGCATATTTGTGTTCCATGAAGCCTCAAAAGCAGCTCAAGGCTAACAATGTCCAGACACCAACATCCTGTCTTCTAGGAAACAGCCAAAGGCAGATCATTCCCTGGTTCCTAACAAGTCCTCTTTTAAACACAACACAGTAACATTTTGAAAAGTGCAATGAAAAAAAAATTATCTTGTATTTTACGATTGTATGCCCAGTTCTAAAAGCACTCTATCAATATTCCCAGATAAGTTTCAGTACGCTAAATAACACCAGAAAAGAGTCTCTTTAGTTTTGTATGTAAGCTGCTCCCTATTGGAGCAAAAATATTAAAAATGCTTAAGTGCAATTGGTTATATGTTGCACTCATGCTAGAAAAATGCTTATTGAGCCAGAAACTAACAAGAAAGTGAAAACATCCAGAAAGCCAGCAATTTCACTATATGCAATGTATTCACTTTACAGCTTAAAAACTGTTTAAAAATGAACACTGCATGGTAGAGTAGTTTGGCAGTAAACATGATTGTGCATTTGTGTCTTGGTATTGAAGAAGGAGCCTTTTTTCATAGTGAATTTTTCATTCAAATGTAAGTGATGATTTACGTTAAATATAGGTAAAGCATAGCTGCATTTTCCTGAAGGATTGCAAGGAAGTGAAGAGCAGTACAATAAGTTGAAGCATAAAAGCTTTCTCTGTCATAATATTTATTATAATGGCATATAAAATAGCTGAAATAAATAATAGATGACTAAAAGTAAATTCATATGATAAAGAATCTTTCAGCAGACACCATTACTTCTGACTGCTCCAGTTTCATACAGAGTTGAAGAGTCTTAATAAATATGCTGTAGCCCCTGCATCTTACGTAAGTACAAGTCATTTTGTAAGGGCCTACTTAAAATGTAACATAGTGGACACTAGATAATTTACTGTATAATTTTACTCTCAAAAATATCATATATATATCTTTGCTATTTAAAAAGCCTTAACTCAAACCTGAATACATAGCACAACAAAAATATCTGACTTTGAGGAACTAAAATATTATAAATCGGTAAAAAGCAGTTTAATTCGATAAAAAAAAATCTTGATGACACCGTCTTGGAATGCAAATAGCTCTTACATGCAGTGAGAGAAACAGAAAATCTTCAGGGGAAAAAAAGAATTTGACATCAAAGCTGACGAAAAGTCTATGGAATTATCTTTAAAAAGGTAAAGTAAACAAATAACCAAACCTCAGCATATGACGAGCCATGCCCAAATAAACTCATATTTCCATGTTGAGGACAAAGTAGAGGTTGTTTTAGAAGCATGTCTGACAATTTGACACATAGCTTATGACAGGCAATAGCCAGTGCCATGCACTATTTATGGAGGTACATAATAGGGAAAAAGGCTTTCACTCAGGATTAGGACTGTAAGTATTATTGTCCCTAATGTAGTCAACATTTGGTACTTCATGCAAAACTGTATTTATGTAACGCCAGCTTCATCTCGATGTGTGCTCTGAATGCTGTGCAGCTACTTCTCGTGGAACTGATTGGGACAGATGAATCATACCGCTTTAAGAGCAATCCAACATAGATGCCAGATGCTTTAATAATATCTTCTTCCACTACATTTCATATACCTTCATAAAGTTCATTAGAAGACATCATGCTAGAACAATTTTACACTTATTTTCCTAGTTTTTCTCCTCCCCACCCCGCAATATCAGCAATTTCTAAAAAGTACTTTCAAATTTTCACTAACTTTTGCAAGAGAAGATGATACATGTCACAAGCCAATGTTCTAAATATGAATTATTTTATTAACCCTTTTATGTGATGTACAAGGAAATAGCTGGGACTAACCCTGATTCTTCGTGAAAAAATCAGGGATGAAAAGGAGTTTCTTTCTTCCACTAGAAAGAAAATGTATGCAGTAATGCTTGATTTCACTATTTCCCAACGTATTTGTTTTACCTGTATTTTGGTTGCAATTTACTGGTATAAATTTTTTCACTATTCATCTTGCTCAGTCCTGTCAAATATATTTTCATGCTGTGTGTGAGCTCTCCCAAAACCTGATTTTGTAAGCCTGGTTCTTCCTGTTCAAGAAACCAGATCCTTATGTTCTTCACAAAAATGGAATTTCTAGAGGGGTTGACTTCATCCAAGTCAAGTGACTAGCACATATCTAAAGACCTAATGGGTCGGTATAAGGATGCAAATTGCTGGAATTACTGATCATCCTTGGACATATATTTTATCATGAATAATGAAGAAGAATTATTATTTTCTTTGTCTCTATCCCTTCTCTAGAACATTTATGGATGTCTGGCAGAGAACAGCGTTTATCCCTCTGGCATCATCTACAACTTAGAGTGGCAAGAGGCCTCTTCAGAAAAACCTGAAGCCCTCAAGCTGTAGTAGGACTGTACCACAAATGAACGTCTTAAAAGTTACACTGGCAGTTCCCCACGCTTGATTGCCTAGAAAGAACACCTGAGCTGGGGACTTAACTGCTGAGCTCAGCTGGGTCATAAAAGCAACAGAGAAGTCTGTATCCTCCCTTAGCTAGAGATTAAATATAAAGGCAGCAAAAGAGCCATTGAAATTCTGAAGACAAGAGACATGGAAGAGTGATAAAGACAGACCTGATATAAAGGAGTTCAGTTTCTGGGAGTTCAGTTTCTGAAGATACCATACACCAGCCCAGCATTTGGTCCTCACATTTAAACAAATCACTATTCAAAGCCGTATTTTTCCTTCTTCCAAGCACTTAATTTACCTACAATTTGAACTCTATGTCACAAATACAGCAATGTGACTAAAGTCTCTAGGTATAGTTTGTATATTTAACTTGGACATGAAAGGACTTTCTCAATCATGGGCAAGTGATTTTAAACTACCCAGTAATTTTTAAATTATCTCTTTCTATTAGTAAATGTCTACACATAAAAAGGAATGCAAAATACACTTATTCATTTCTTTTTGGTTTCTTCATTTTTCAGATGGTAGTAACTTTTTTTATAAATCCTCTGTAGTAAATACCAGTACAATACACAATAATAATATTATTTCATAATCTTTACACTAGTCAGCTCTTAGATCGGTATCTCTGAAAATTTGGCCTTTTATACTTCTGAAGTAATTATAAACGAAAAAAATGAAAAACAGCTGCATTTCTTTCTGAAATCAGTATCTTCAGAGAAGTAAACTTCTCTGAAGTAAAACAACCCTAAATCATGCTTAAGAAGAGTAAGAGAAGTCAGTTTCCTAATGACATTTTTTAATTTAATTCATTCCTCAACCAGAGAGAACAAAAACACAAATAAAGCCTACTAAACTATAATTTCAGAATACTTCAATTTGTAGGCTCCAAATGCCTCTGAATTTTCCTGGATGCACACAGTTCTATTGCAGGCAGTACACATCTGCTTCAATAACAAGAAATTACATGCATTTTAAAAAAATAATAAAAATCTACCATAGGTTTTGGCAATTGAATTTTTTTTTAGCTCTTAATGTACATGAACTGTTGGCATTTACTTGGGAGCCCACTTTTAGCTGGATTTTTTTTTTCTTTCCCTGGATATAGATCACTTCTTTCTGTCTCCAAACACCCATTCCTGTAAAGCTCATTTGAATTTATCTCAGGGAATCTCAAATAATCTTGGCAATATATTACATGTATATGGTTTACTATTCTAATAAACATATCTTCTTGTTTACAGAATAATCGAGGGAGCCTGGGAACATGTAACAATCTCAGCTGTGGAGAGCCTCCTATTCAAATGCTTTCAATTCTTTTCATTCTGGAAAATTTGAAGTGATAGCAGAATTCATTTTCAAAAACAGCAACAAAGCAAACAGCATTGGGATAATTTAGAAGCTCCAGACTTTGTTTCCTTTTTAAAACTTTCTCAATGGGAAGTTTTTAAGATTAAATAAACCCAGTTTATATGCTGCTGAGAAATACACAATACAGAAGGCAAACAGGGTAATGGATTTGTTGGAAATGGCAGAGGCTGGAGGAAAACAGTTTTTCTAATCAGACTAAACTAGGAACATCCCTATTGCAATACAATATTATTGTTGTTAATTATCTGTAAAATTAAAACCTTGTTATCACATATGTACAGCTATACATACACTGATGTATAAAACTTACAGCTGGATTTCACATACAGTTTTCATACAGAGAAGAAAAGTTAGTATCCCAACTACAGATGACAAACAAGACGAGAAAAGCATGATGGTCAAAAGGGCAACAATGTTTAAGTAAATACAAAACGAACCCTTTTTCCCTGTTCTCTCATGATCCATAATCATAAGCTATGTTGTTGCCTGAAAGTGCAGACATGCACTGTGCAGTGCATTAATCCTTCAAACACTAACAGATGCTGGCAGGGATTTAGGCTGGAATGTATTTACAAAGTGACAAATTATGTTCCGTATTATACAGAGAGAGAAAGAGCACCCACAAATAGGCTGATAAATGTCAGCTGCAGTCACGACAAACGGTTTATTTTTATTATACTGTAACCACAAATGTTTTTTTGCAGGGAGGCCCAAAGATTTATTTGTTGCAGGAAAAAACAAGATTATATATGACACAAAGTAATAACTGTGAGATCACTGATGTTCTGGGCAGCTTGCCCTCCTGGAAGCTATGTTCAGATTGAAAAATGTTGCTTAAAAATGGTATGTTATATGACACAAAATAAATAGTTCATAAATCTGTATTGAAACAACAATAACTAGTAATTAAAGACAGTCTTACGACATGGCTTATACAAGCTAAAAGGAAAGCATAGTATTTCCTTTAGTGGAAATCTGAAAATGAAGTTACAATATTAAAATTAATCTGATTAAATTGTTTTAGATTAAAAATAAAGTGCTATAATGGCTAGATGGAAGCAACGTATATTTTAAATGCGGTCATCCTGCTATATGAACTTCGTGTAGCACAATTAATTGGCAGAATAGTGACGTCTGCAGGTTTACAAATGCATTGCAGCTATTTTGAAGTACGTCAAAGCTTACCAATAGATTTAAGGTACAGTTCTTTCCCCCCTACTCTTAATACTTAGGAAAATGCAAATACCAATATTGTTAGAAGTCATCAGTTCTTTAATCACGAGCAGATCAGGATCCTTCAACATAAGTAGAAATAAATATGAGAGAAACAAAGAAATGAAAGAACTGAATAATTAGCTATTTAAGGCATTTTAATTGGCAGCTCACAGTTACAATCTCCTAGCTTTAAACAACATAATATAGATATCTTACAGAACAATAGCCACAAAAAATAAACACATATACAAATTATTTTGTTTCCACAACATTTCACATTCCCCAGCTAAGCGATACATTGAAAAATGGTCACATTGTTACTTATGTAATTTCAGAAAGTGAAATAAAAGGACTGAATCACATTAGTAAAGATTCCTTGTACAAGTAAGTGTTGGCAGGATCAGGTTCTTACTATACACTCAATATACACAATATAGACTTGAGGAAAAATATTAAGTCTTTGCACACGCACAAGAAAATATCAGGCATATCTGAACAGTACTAGAACATGGAAACCTGCCATTATGTCACATGATTTGTCACCACAAACTGAGGAAGTTTTTCTGTACTTACTATCTAAAGAAATAATGATCGTGTGACAAAGAAAATATCAACAAAATAAACAAAAAGGTTGAAATTACACTTCTGTGAAAATGTGGCCCATTCTCAGGAATCATTTTGTTCTACTTGAAACCAGCCATATAGACACAAGACCAAACACATCATTAAAAACATACTGTAACTCCAGGGTTGTCTAACAATCCGAGATCAAAGCCTCGACCGTGTAAGTTTACAGATGCATAAAGCTGATGGCATTCAGACACCGACAGGAGGGGTCATAAGGCCACATCCCACTGTTCTAATAATTAAGAAAGTTTAAAGCGGCTTTACTGTAAATGTGAATGAAGTCTAAAATCAAGCACTTATTTTTAGGCACCATCAACATGAAAAGCTGTGAAATTTTCATTTAGTAAATATACATGAATCTTCTGATTAAATTCTGAACTCTAACAAAAGTACTCCAGAAAATAATTGTCTCATGCAGCAATATAGTGGGAGAGTTAACAGTCGCCTATCGTTACACTTCCTAGAATACTTACTTCCTAAATACAACTTGCCAATGAAGCATATAGTGACAAGGATGGCGAATATACCTTAAAAATTATATTCTTACAAGTATTCGTCCATACAAAACAAGGAAATGCTGCCATTACAGCACGTAAAGCAGCAAGAAAAGTATAACAACCTCCTTTTAACTTTAAGTATTTGCCTGAAGAATAGGTGTGCAAGACTGAGATAAATGTTTTACAGGTAAGAGGGAGGGGGAATCAAGGAAATAAAAAAAACCAACCACCACTGCCATCCCCCTTCTTAAAAGAAGCAAAGCCAAACACAAAGAGCTGAACACGAAGAGAAGCAGCACGCTAAGTTTGTGAGTAACTCACTCTCTACTGGACAGAAAGACTTTTTACATGCCCTCTGCAGTTCTGCAACCGTAAGTGTTAATGCTATGTTTTAATGTAGTCATTCAATTATTAGAGCCGCTTTTCATTTAACAGACTTTCTTACATAGCTAAATAACTGGCACATTCTACCTTAAATTTTTGCTTTTTAAGCAAAGCAGCTTAGGCTTTTCCCAAATTTTAAGGTAAATACTGGCTGTACCTACCTGCACACCTGAAAAATAGCAGCTACTGTATATCTTACCCATATGCCACATGCAAAAATGTAAAACATATTAAAAAAATTTTTCAAAAAGAAAATTTCCAAGCAGATGTTTATAAACAGAAGGTAACGGATAAAAACCCAAACACAATGCTGCATTATGTTACATGATTCACTGATGAACCCATTGGAACTACAGCAAAAAGCCCTTCTGGAAAACTTCCAGAAATTAAAAGGTGCAAACAAGCTGCCTAATACCCTTGCGTAGACTGAATTCTTATGAAGAAAATAAAGTTTATTGTCTGGAAACAGAGAAAGCATGAGGAAAGCACTAAAGCAATGGAGGTGAACAATTAGACAGATGTTCACTTAAGGAAATAAAGAGAACAGAAGAAGCCATCACTGAGGAATTTTACGAGAATACTGACAACTCTGCACCTCATCAAGGGCACTGGTAAAGTTAAAGCCACTGAAGCCATTTCTACTCAACTCCAGTATAACTGCTGACCTTGCAAAAGCCTGCATTTAGCAAATGTGGCTTAGGAAAATAGCATTATGCTTTTCATTTTACTATTTTTTCCCAAACTCCATCTTTATGCTGTACTGTATATTTCAAGAAAATTAACTTTATTTCCTTGTATAATGTTAGATCTTCTCAGATTATTTTTTTTTCCCTAACTATGCTCAGGTATCAGGAAAACCAATATTTAAAAAGCTTTTATCATTTAAGGAAAATTAAATACTGTCAATTACATATGATCTTCATAATAGTGTATAGGTGAATAGACGGAATGGCTTTTACTTAATATGATTACATGTTTCTCGGGTAGTCAGGAGTTTGCACAAGACAGTACAGCAATTTGGACATGTTTTAGAACACAACTTTTGGCACTTAACTACTGAAAGAATAATGGAGAAAAAGCATACTTTGTTGATATATTGTCTTGTAGAGCAAACAAATGTAGACATACAGGCAGGCAAAAGGAGAAGAAATTAATTATAAGAGGTAAGATTTTTTTGGCAAAGAGAAAAATCTTACTTTTTCTGTGCTTGTGCAGGCTGAGGTACAAATGTAATTCGTTCCACAAACATATCTCTATTGTTTGAAATATCATTTCAAAACTGTTTGTGGTTTATGATAATACTTCCCTTGCAGATTTTCAAAAAAAAGAAGTATCCTCCAAATCTCAAGTGCATTACTGATATCTCCTTTTATCTACTCATGTATTTTCAAAAATTACAGTCAAAGTAATCAGAAACTGTAGCTCAGTATCACTAACACAACTTCTATCCCTTCCTTGTATGCAGTGGGCTATTTCTCACAACATTTATCAACCATTTCTGAATTGTACATGTAAACACAGTACACATCACCTTCTTCACTTACTACAGGGTACACAACTATCAGGAGTGAACTCTCCAGTTATCCACTGGCCAAAGAGCTCCCACCAGCATTGAAAACGGGACATGTCAAACTTGTTCTGTAATAGCATTAGCATAAACAAACTGGGTAACAGGTTGTAGAGATAGGGAGCCAGTACGAATGAAAAGCTACGTTATCCTTAACTAAATACTACTTGTACACAAAGAAAAAAGAATCCCATGAAGCAGATTTTTATCCAAGTAGCCTTTAACACCACCAGTCTGCTTTTTTGAGCATCAGCCACCAGTTCCACCTAGAGAAAGGGACAGCTCCCCTACTGCGAATGGTTTTGCAGTATCTGCAATACCATCAGTAGTTCACCCAGGTCTGCAGGGGACTGTCGCCTGCATATTTCCCACACACTAATGTTTGAAAGATCTCGGTAACTCGGGAGAAACGCATAAGAAAATTTCATCATTCACATTTTAAATAATATAAAAGATGTGGAATGTGATTGATTTCACACTAGAGAGAATTGAAATTACAGTTATGGGATAGGTTTTTTCATGTACTGTAAGGTCAAGTAATAGTAAATAATTAATGAATTATGAAACAAATCTTCTATAAGGCAACACATAAATTCTATTCAATGAGATCTAAAAGTGTAGCTACACCAAAAAGCCATATAATACATCACAAAATGAAGAAAATGCATGATGCTGAGGAATAAAGGGGGGGTTACCATTATACTGGAAAAACTGTTACTCTCACGGAATATAAATAACACCTTTTCATACAAACACATCATTTTCATAAGTTCTACATCTCATAATCTACAAGGAAAGAAACAATTTTTTAAAAAAAATTTTGCTGTTGTTTTTTTTAACAAAATCTGTTTCTTCCTCTCGCCAGCAGTTGGAGAGGTCCTCACGCATCAGAGGGTAGAATGATCAGGCGGATCATGGCTTGGCCAAAACCACAGGGCTCCTTCTCTCATCTTACTGCTGGTGTGCTTTTGGCTAAAATCTATGGATTCCTGATCCGTATTCCCTCTTTACCAGTAAAAATTTCACATTCTTTGATGCTCAGACTATCTCTTGGAATTCAGTAGAGTGCACACTACAATATTGTAGTGATCTTGGTTAGACCTCTGCGTTGTTAACATAGAATTAATACCATGAATGCCAGATGAGAAGCCAAAAACAAACCAAAACAAAAAAAAAAAAACCACAAAAATGTATTTTTTGCCTTGATACCATAAAATCAACGGAAGTTGAAGATTCCCTGATTAGTAGATGGGAAACTTGCTTCTTCATCTGCGTAAAATTCTGTTCTGACTACAATAATAATGTTCGGACTTGCAAGTCCCTGAGATAATCCATCATCTTCTCTATAATAAAAAAAATGAATGGTTTTGCTTATAGATGAAAATACTGTGGATTTCAGATTCAACTATAGCAAAATACTACATACAGAAAAGGATAAAGGGGAGGGGGAAAGTAATCAACTTCCCAGAAATGTATTTCTCACTTACGGTGGCTACTTAAAAGTCATTCAGTCCCTTGAAATTATCCCAGGGGCTAATAAATGGAAAAAAGAATAAAATTGGCAGAGTTTCTGCCAAATTTTTGTATCAAATGAAGATAATTTATCACATCTTATTCACAGTCTCACAACGAAAAGCCTCAAAATAAGTGCAAGTCAGATGTTGGGTCTCCAGCAGCAACTCTCGCCTTATAACGTATTTGTTTTGGGTCACAGTAACTGCAGATAAGGGCGTAGCCAGTATGTACAGTCAAAACAGAGAGTAAGTTTTGAGATAATTTACAGACATCATAATTCACATAGCTATAAATCTCAGTCAATAACCTGCAGTAGTATATATAAGCAGCCTGAACCCAGTCCTACCAAAATACATCAAAAGTTCCATTTAGATGTAATTGCAGATCCATGAACACTCCATGGCAACAGCGTGTGTTCTCCTATCAGACTGAAGAATAAAATACAAAAGTAGAAATGAGGGCTTACATTTTTTTTACTCTTCCAATTGTATAAACTCATTCACCTTGCAACTTTTGAAGATATACACCAATAAAAACATTTGCCAAGGAAATCAGAACAAACTTCACCTTTTCTTCTAGAATAAATCTGAACTTCTAAAAAGTTAAAGCAGTTTTCAAAGATGCTGTCATTAGTAGTATCTTAAGTAATGCAATTATTAAAAAGTTACAAAGTCAAATGCAAAGGCAAATTCATTCTCTAGAAATGAAAAACAAGTTTTCAATGAAGCAACCTAGTTTTATACTTTTATAACAGCTATAATTGTTTTATGCAATGTAATGCTAAAAGCAGTCAGGACTATATGCAGTTTTTCATTGAAACCCATGGTTCCTATGCTGTGCTCCACAGACTATGCCAAATAGTTTACGGAATCCTATTGTCCTTACGTTATTTTCAGATAACGTTTTCATAGCCATGATGTACCTTATAAAAAGTTTTCAGAACTGATCGCAATACACAATGGCTGCGACTTTGGAGTTCTCATCTACATGGAGCTTGAAAAGCCCACAACCACTGCCAATTTCTGATTTTAACTACATGGCTGACAAAGTTGAGAGAAAATAGCCCTTTTCTCCCACCCACGAAACCATTTAGCACAATTTTTACATCTTTTTTTTCTTTTACTGCATTCTGTCTTCCCCAATCTCGGCAGCAAATGTGACCAGTTAAAGAACACTGAATTGCACAAGGTACAACAGAGACTTGGAGGCATGACTCACTAATTCTCTCAGGCCCGTGTGAAAGGCTATGCCAAGATGATAAGGCAAAGAAGGTTTATATTTGTAAGACTTTGATTAAGTAGGCAATTTTAGGAGGACAGAGACAAGTTAAAGGAAAATCAAAAGGCTTCAGAAGTACTGAATTTTGTTAAAGAAAAAATCAACACCACCCCTACAATCAACTAAATCCATGGATTATTTAATAAGTGAAATTATCCAGCAATGAAAAAGGCCATCAAGGAAGTAGATGAGGCAATGAGCATATGCAATCCAACCATTCAGATGCCTTTTAGCACTTGTAAGCATTTGGTTTCAATTTAGTTGTTCAAATGCTTCATGCTATGGTGCTGGACCTCTCCAAAAAAACATAATCAATATAAACAGATCAGACAAAAATCTGAGTTGCTTCTCAGAACTCCATAAAGAGCCGTGCAATAATTTTCTAAAGGTGTTAAGTTTTAACTTACTTTCTTTGTTCATGAAGAACAGGATAAACGTATGCTTAAAAATAAAGTTCCACCAAGTAACTGCCAACACTGTAAAAATATATGGTACCATTACAGATCTGGCTCCTAATTTCACAAGCTCGATCCAGTAACTTAGCAAGCTTAAGCAAGTATCTATTTGCATTTTTAAAGGTAAACAATTTGGCATACCTGCCCCCTGTAAACTTCACGGCTTATTAGTGCACTTGATTCCCATTAAAAATTGACAGCAAAGAAAGCACACCAAAAATTCCCTCTTTCCTCTAAAAATAGTTTTTTCCAGTTAATAAGTTAAATTATTTGTTTTAAATCGGTAAATATATAAGATTTAGATATTGTATCATGAGCAGCAGAAGGATGACAGCCAAAGGCCTGATTTGAACCACTCTCAGCAGACCATTTTTCCATTTCAGTTTGCTGATGTTTGTGTCCAAGCCACCTGATGTCATTTTGAAGGTGCCACAAGCTGCAGGCCCCCTGTGCTGACCAGACCACACAAAACTACTTTAGCTTCGGCTCCAAAACTAGAAACGTTAATTCATCATCCTGTCAAAATAATGACATTCGTTCATAAATACCATCCAATCTCCTCCACACCTGGCTGAGTCTTCTGTGCAGCCCAGTGAAACACACTAATCACACACGTTCTCCGCCTGTCCTCTGGACAGTGTACTTCACTGTATTTGAAAAGAGTACTGACATAGAACTAAAAACTGGGCAAATACCCTTAAACTTCGCAGAACAGACAGGCCAGAGAACCCAGGCACGTTAAGTGCCATATTCAGCCCATCAGACGCCAAGCTCACCTCTGAGCACCTTACATTAAGACTCTTCCGCAAAGCCTTTTAGCTATCTTGCCCATACAACATTGATCTAAACGTATCAGGGTGCCAAACGTCTCAGTCACAGCGTTTAGCTTGTGCCCATGGCTCTCACCAAAAGTCCAGCATCACCAAACCACAACTGGTGCCTGTATGTTCTCACTTGGGCAAGTGAAAAGACAGACAGCAAGAAATAAGATTTCCTTTCCAAATCCCTGTGTGGTAACTAACCTGCTTCAGCTGTACTCATGCTTCTTGCATAAAACAGGAAGCAAAGCCTAGAACATCCCAGATGAACGACATAACCTTCTCTGTTTCCAGTTGAGTGACTACTTTGACATTTTAGGCAAAGGAATAGAGAAGGCTCCTTCAGATACTGGTACATTCTGCTCTGAACCTCCGAAACTGAGGATGCTGAATCACATCCTGTTATGCACAAAAAAAGAGGAGAGATCTCCCCATTAAGCATTACGATTAAAACCAGAAGGAGGTACAACCACATTACCTCCCTAAACATCCCAATCCAGTAGGCAACATCGATGAGCATTCACCAAGTAAGGCTCAGGCAAATAAAACACACCTAACCTGCAGCCCAGTAATATTCAGAAATATTAGGACTAATTAAATTCTAAAGATGGGCAAAACCAAGCATGTAAGTTACCATGGAAATTTCTGTGCAAAAGTTTACATGCTTCAGAATTATAGGTTCTTCCAGAGGTTAGGGAAAGATTTTGAGGATCCACATTCTGAAACGCAGTGCTCAGCGAAGCAGCAGCACAAAACTTGGGTCCCACTATTTTAAACTGCACCAGTCCAAGGCTGCGGCCAGCCTCTCTCCGTAGCATTTCTTCACGAGGTGTGAATTCTGCTGAACTCACAAAGGGCATAAAATCTTCCTGCTCTGTGTGCTGACCTGACGCGCATTTGGGCTGCAGAAACTGCCACTGCTGGACGGACAGCCAGCCTGACTTATGCAGTCCAGGTTTCAGGTGATACTCAAATTCTCTTTCTTCCTTTCTGTCAAATGTTATTTGCTTACCAACATTGAAAAGACCTGTGCTTACCTGTTACCACCTTTGCTGTGCCCTGGTAATACTGGGCAGTGGCAATCAGGCAGTGAAAAAGGCTTTGTTCTGAAATGACTCACCTGCAGCCAAGCCATTCATTAAGCATTCATTCTGAATGGGTTCCTGAATTTTAGAGCTTTAAAACCAGACTTACAAAATCATTTCTCCAGGTTATATGGCGGATCAGAGACTGAGTCTAACCAGAGTCATGCAGGTCTCACAATAGATGTTAAAATCGTCATGGCATCAGCTTTCATGAATGTCCCTCTTAATAAGGTACAAAAAAAAGAAAATTTAGAACTGACCTTTAAAAAATATTCTCGTTATGCCTTTTGACCATCGTGGTGATAAGGAGAAAATGTTTTTCTGAATGAATATACTGTACCTTTAATGGTTCATTTGTAGTTCAGAATAAAATCTGAACTATTTGTTGTTCATTGTTGTTATATTCTGTTCCAAGGTTCATAATTTGAAAATTGACTTTGGGGACTTTTTGCTTGGTCTATTAAAATGATTCATGTTGCATTCAACATAAATTGTGCATACACAGAGGAGGTTTAGCACACGTATTCACAGTATAATAACTAAAGTGAATTTTGTACAAGCTGCAGTTTGTGGCAAGGATGCAGTATCATTTGTCTTAATTTTTCTTCAGCATTACATTAGGCTAGTGCATTTACATTTTCAGGTATGGCTAAACACTTTAAAACTTTCTTTTTACAGCATGAGTAAAGAGAGAATCAAATCTACATGTTTATATGATGTAACAAAGTAATGCCTTTTTACTGTCTAAAGTACACATGGATTTACTTTCCATTTACCTTCCTGCACAAAGGCAAATGCAAAGTGCATGAAATATTCACCACCCATGAATCACACAGTGTTCCTATTAAAAAGACGATAATGTTCTGTTTTACCTTTCAAACCACGATATGGTAACAGTCACTGTGTCTAAGTGGTTTTGTCACTCAAAACTACCAAAGTAATATACAGTAAGGTATAAGAGGGTTTAGTGTTTTATAAAACTTTAGGACAATTTAGTTGACTAACTAAATAAGAGCAGAGATATGATTTCAGATACTAGGTTCAGAAATAGCGATTTTGCAAAATCTGAGTAAGTGGATTTGCCAGGACAGTGTGAATCACACAAAGTATGTGGAGGGGGGAAGAGAAACCAAGATTTTAATCTAATTGTCACTCTCTATTCATTGAGTCTCAGAATGAGCTCATCTGTTGTATGCATTTATTTAAAAACAAGTTTAATATTTCTAACATGGAATTTTTTGAGAAGATATTTCAACTTCCAGCTGTAACGAATGTGATTTTTCACTATGGTTATATTGTGGTCTTCACTTCTGCATTGCAATTTTCTGCTCAGACAGATTATTAGTATACAACTGCCAATGCTTGAGGCTAAAAAGCACTCAGAAATTCACATCTGCAGACAAAATGTGTGGGCAGACAGTATGGACAAATGGGTTTTGTGCACCAAAATTCCTGCATTTTGTAAGAACAGAACGACTGGCATATTCAGGAGCTGATCAATCTGTCAAAGTTAATGTTGGTTGGATATCAACAGCAACAAAAAAAAGAAAACCTCGAAATCAAACAACTTTACATGGAGTCCAATAACTGGGAAAGGATTTTGTACAAAAGCAGATAAGGAGCCATTATGCACTTCATATTGCATTATGAAGGAGCCAACACGTTATTTTGTCTTCAGGATACAAAGAATATAAACTTGTCCTTTTTTCTTTGTTTTTGATGGTTCAGGCTGACCAGAATGATTTCTGAGATGTAATATAGACCTCTCTAAACTTTAATACAATCTGAGAAGCACTTAAAATTGCCATACACTTACACCAAGCCTATTCTGACCGTCAGAGGGACCCGGGTGTCCCCCACCTCCAGCAGGACGATCAACCTTCATGCCTGAGCAGCAAAAGCTTCTTGCCGTTCCATATGGGTCCAACAAAGACACTAACATAAAAGCTCACCCCAAATGTGTTTTCAACCTTAAATTCAGTTGCTCTGCTAGGATCTGTCACCTAAATATTTTATTCCCTAAGGGGAGATGAGTTAATAAGGCTGTTTCCACCACCCTGGCACTAAACCAGCCCAACAGCGACCACAGAAGAGCTGGTAACTCCCGCACAGACCACAGTACAGTAAGAGCCAAATTTTCGGCAGCTGACTGCTACTTTTTCTTTTTTCTAAGTAAACAAACCACCAACCCTACCAAATTTTACTAATTCTTTTATCAGTATCACATCAAAGAACAGAAACAAGTATCAGAAGGCTGCACAACTAAGTAAACGTGCCCTTTTAGGCTCTGCCAACCCAGCTGGAGGATAGGCAGCTCCTATTGCAAGCCGGGTAAGAACCACTTCAGTATCAAGAGTTTGCTTTTTCCCTTGCCCGTACCCACGTTTCACCTCTTTGTTTACATTCCTAACAGTACACCACAGGCACAACCCTAGAACGAAAGTCACATTTTCCTGAACTGTCCCTGCCGCCCCGGTGCTCAGGCTGTGGGTACGCACCCAGCGATGTGGGCGCTGCAGCAAACCCCACCGTAGCGCCTACATGCGACGAGCGGGCTGAGCACCCCAGGGGTGGCAAACACGGGGGCCATGCAACGAAAAGCAGGTCTTGGGCAAGGCTGATAAATGTCACCCAAATCCAGCCAAGGGTAAATTTGCAAAAGCCACGGCAGGGCAAACTCACGTTTTGGAGCTTACAACTTTTTAGGACTGGAGCTATTTCATTGGCAAGAAGCCAATATGTTTATGTGTCCAAGCCTTGAGAAAAGGCAGTCTTACACCGGAATAAAAGTGAAAGAGTTCACATGCTATCAGACAGTTTATAGCTGCTTGGTATGTCCTCCCTTCATAGGCAGGGCTTAAGAGAGATAATCCTAACAGATCACGTTCCACACTGCATTCCAAGACCATTTATCTGCAGAGACCATCTCAGGCCAAAAGGAAAAAAAAATAATAAAAAAATAAAACCCTCTAGCTTCACAACATTTGTTCCACTGCCATCATGCAGAATTTTCTCATAAACTTGTTTAAAAATTGCTATTTTAAATATAAGCAACAAGACTGATATTCTGAAAGACAAGCAGAAGAACAATTGGGGTAACGACATATTTTTATAAAGACAAAAAATGAGAAGCACAAGGAAATATATATTCTTGAATTAAATATGGCACAGAAAACAGAAGTCGGAACACATCTTTCCCTAGTTTTTTTACACAATAATACTCAAATTGTAGGACATGTAATTTGTTACTAGCTCTGCTTTGATAAGGAGCATCAGTTTCCTATCACATTTTGAAACTACATAAACACTTACTAGTATCTTGCAAATATAGAAGTACCTTTATTGACTATATTAATTAAAATTCAGGAAATTCAGGTTACCAGTGCAGTGCAGAAAATGAAGAACAGAAATCCATATAGAAGCACTTAATTCCAAAATGCATTCAGAATCACAGAAATGCAGGTACTGTACGTGTTAAACCATATGGGGGGAAAAAAAAACCCACACAAAAAGATTAAAATACAGATTTATTTTTTTGGGGGGTGGAAACAAATTATCTTATTTACTACATGAATGGTTTCCTCAATTTGACGCCAATCTTTGGAGGCATCTTCAGCCTGTCTGAATTAAACAGTCTACAGAAGAAAAGACTAGATTATTTATATTATAGAATACTGTTAAAAAATAAAATTGAAAGATTACTTTACCATACATTGAAAATAAGAACATGCACATCACTCCAGCTTACAAAAATCTAATTTTACTTTTTCTGTTCTGTGAGAAGTTTGGTAAGTAGGAGACATGTTTATACACACACATATATATATGTAAATATGTATAAATTCCCCCCAAATGTACAGCACCTAAAAAAAGGAGAAATTCACAAAATTGTCATGTGCCTGTGTACTGTGATTATAAATGTTGCAATCAGAAGATCCTTCAGTACTTAACCTTTTTATCTGCAATAACTGCACTGTATATCTTCAGTAAGATAAACTTCACATTTCATTCTATACCTCATAAACAAATTTTGGCTTACGCCTTCTAGAGAAGTCACATTTCTTTTTAATACATACAAGCACATTGGAAAACAATCAGAATTGTAACAAATTGAAAATAATTCCCTGAAAACCAGATGAAACTATCTCAGGTGAACATTTCCTAACATCTGATTTTCAGAGATGTAGGCAAAACAAATGAATGGTCTTAACTAAAGTCAAAATTATATTGTCCATTCACATAGTTTTACAGTTCACCAATACACCATTTTTACAAAGTTAAGGCCTAATTACACAAATACCCACAACAGACAGCAACAGCTCTTCATAGATATGTCTACCACGTATCTTATCATTTACTTTAGCCCACATGACCTCCCGCACCGAACGCTTACACAAGCGGCTCTTGCGTACCAAAAAAAAATTTGACAGAATAGGAAAAAGTATCTGCATTTCACAGAAACTCACAGTCTGCTTCACCACTTGGTGTAAACTCCGTTTCAAAAGGCTTAGCAACCCCAGACAAGTTCTGGAAGAGAAATGTTTGTGCTGTGACAGAAAGCAGGAGGAAAAACTCCACGTGAAAACCCCCAAGGCCTGGCCAAGGGTGCCCGCCTGAGAAACCCTCTGCTCTTCCCAGCCCCTGTCCTGTCTGGCACGTTCTCCCAGGTGATTTCATCAATCATGGACTGAAATTTATTCCACGATTTGCCTGAGAATCTTCTTGTATTCGCTTCCTATTTTGATAGTGGGAACTACTGAACTACTGAAACTGTAACTCGCTTCAAGAAAGAGGAAAACTTCACCAAAAAGCAGCAAGAAAGGGACAAATAGAAAGGATAGTTTTCTTTCATTTTCTGTATCTGTGTTGTTGGGGGGCAAGGGGGAGCCTTCAAGAATTGTTTTACCCCTTATTAACTACAAGCCCTTGACAACTGCTTACATACAATGAGATGTACCATCCACAGACAGGAGGACCTAGTGCTTATACACTCTTCTTACAAACATTAATCTAGCGTAATATAATACTCTTTAGTCAGGCCTGTGATTTCTGTTTAACAGATGGGAAAACGAAGGCACAGAGAGGCCACATCCCCAGATGAAGTCCCATAATGTTTCCATGGCAAAGCTGGAAACACAACCACATGAATGCCCATTCCTCGTGCTAAGCAGGCATCCACGCTCTCTCTTAAAAAGGCATCCATCCAAATGCCTGGGATGCAACGGTGTTCAGCAGCCACGGAAAGGTATGTGTCATACCTAATGGGGCATAGAAAATGGGCCACATTCATTGCTGGCATAACTCAAAGGGCTTGTACCAGCGACGAATTTAGGCCACTATTCCTGGACATGTGCTATATCATACTACCCAAATATTCTTTTATTCTACTGATTTGAAAAGCTCATCTATTCAACTTGTTGCTCAGAAGCCTGCATAGCCCTGTAGCAAAAAAAAAAAAAAAAAAAAAAAGGGTTACATCATCAATACAATGAAATTGTTTCATGATCTATTTGATCCAAAGTATCACTTTTCATGGGTGAAACATTTTAAGGGGATAATTCTGAATATCCATTAAATGACTCTTGCAAAGACTGCATGAGAAAGTAGGAAAACTCACAATGTTACCCACACCAAAGCCAAAAATAAAAGTTGTATGCGTATCTTGAGAATAAAATGAGAAAACGCAAACATAGCAACTGCTGCTGTCACGTGTGCTAGCAAGAGAATGTCATCTTAAATTAACATCTACTGGTCCTCCACTGACATGATAGTTTACATAGAATAACTGAATTTATATCAAAATTGAAACCATAGTAATACATTCAACTATCAGCACTAAAATTGATCAGTGCACAAATAAGTAAACCTGAGGAAAACGTTGAGAGGAATGCTACTGGCATTTCAGTTTTGTAGAAAAACTACTGTGAATATTTAAAAAGAGGTGAATTACTACTGAGAAATAAGCTAAACATGGATGCAACACAACTCACAGCACAGGATACCCATAGACTTAAGCTGCACGGAGCTTGCATGGAGCTACAACCACTCAGGTTTATACTATCATTATGAAATAGCTCATTACTCCTTGAAGCAGAACTTTCTACACAAGTGGTAAGAAAGAGAAAAGACCGGGAAAGAATGTCTGAAGTATGCAGAAAATGCTACATGTGTCCCATACATGAAGATATTGTGGGACTTTCCAAGAAGATATTGTGGGAAAAGCACCTTCACTGCAACTTCATATTCTTGGGTCATTCTTTCCCTCCCTCTCCTTTGACTTAAACATAATACATCTCAAAAAGAAGTAAGCTACATTGCATCCAAGTACTATGTCCAGCCATTTACTCCTTAAAAACAATACTCATGGAAATGTCAAGGATTGTCTCTTCCAAAAAACATTCTTTTTCAGAACTATCAGTGAGTGCTTGTGCTAAAGATCAAATCTGAACCATTCAGAAACCTTCACTTCCAAGTGGATGAACACCCTTGGATACACAAAAGGCTAATACAAGCAGTCACTTCGACTAGAGTCCCGTGGAAAACACTGGGTGACAAAAGCCCCTTACAGCAATCTGCAAGAAGGAGAAATAAATTAATCAAACTGCCAAACGAAGAAGGCTGGGTTTGACCTCCTTCTGATCTCATTACTTCTCTATTACCCTTTTGAAAAACATCCTCTTACAAAGATCACTAATTGAAGATTATGTGGAGGGGAATCGCACCTCTCCATCACCGTGGTAACTTTGACTCATTTGTCATTCTAATAATTCACTTCTTTTCTTTTCTGAACAGACAGAGACACTAATAGACTATCATCAGTTAAAAAGGCAATTTTTCCATTTAATTGCACTCATTAAATACTGCACTAGAACAACTGGAAAAGCAATACTCTCAATATTTAATCATACAATAGCAATAATGAAACATTGCTTCCAAACAAAAGTGGCAATACATAGGATGACATACAACTTCTGAAGCATCAACAGATTTTCTGGTGAAGATATTTGAACCTTTTTTCCTTACTTTTTTTTTGACAACTGGGTATACAAAAGGAGTGGACTAACAGCATTGACTACAGCTACACACCAGAGAGAAACTGGTGGGCAAGCTTCTTAGTAATCGCCTCATCTCTCTTGCCACTGAACCACAACAACAGAAAGGATTTCATAAACCAAAACAGTGAGGAGTCGCTGTATTTGTGGAAAACATTGAACAAGACGGGATTTGCACACTGTTTTACCAGAACAAATCACATCACTTAGGGATGTAATTGAAGATAAAAAGGTTAATCACACTGGGAGAGTGACTGGAACGGGCACAGTCATCAGGTGCCTATTTGCCTGGGATGTCTTATTTTCTATCCCCTACAGAAATCGTACATCTGTCTTCAGTGTAACTGCATTCCTATTACTGAAAGTTCACTAAAGTTTAACTACTAACATAACATAGTAGGAGCTATAATAAAACCTTTCCGCTGAGGAGATGCGCAGAAAATGTAGAAGTGCCTGTCTCAATTTCAGATGTCACAATACTCAATGGCTGCCAAGAAATGTTTCTGTGCTTACTGCAATTCTATCTGTAAGTGTAAACACACAAAACCTAGTCAAAAAACCACAAAAAAAACCCCTCAGGCTAACTTCACTGGGACTATTCCCCTCAACAGATAGCGCTTTATCTGTCATTTTCTATCTAGCTTTCTTATAGCACCCAATTATTTAAATATTTCATTTAGGATTTGATGAACACAGTAATTAGGGTTGGTGTGCTTTGCCATTCTAGATCACAGCTTTTAAAACTGAGCAGGTTAAAATATTAGAGAAGGGAAACAGACAGAAATACTAGAAAGCCATTTGGTTTGAACTACGTATTTGCAGGGTCCCATTTCTCCCAAACGGTCTGCACACCAAGTAACATTGCCACTTTACAAGTATTCCAGCTCAACTCAGTTGGGCTGTCCAGGAGACACGACGCTCTGCTTGTTCAGCGGGAGAAGTGAGGGGTAATCAGCAAAAGGAAAGACCTTTTAAAAAAACAACAAACAGTTATCTGGGCTACCTTTGCTAGGAAAAGATGCACTGAGTGTGTATGTCCTTAATCAATTATTTATTCAACACTTGCATGTGAGTAACCTTATTGATTCCAGTGAGACTAAGCGCTAGACCAATATGAAAGAAAATGACAGCAGGACAGGAAGTCGAGAAGCATCATGCGAGGCCAGGTCACAAAGGCTAAGTCATATCAGATAGTGGCATATTCAATTTAGGAAAAATTGTAAGTTAGTTTTAATCTTCTAACTACAAATCTTAGTATCATATAGTTCTCAATGACAAATCTCTATGTGTAACATTTTACAGTCAGGGAACAGTCCCTGAATGACTATAGTACATGAATTAAATATACAGTTTTACCAAGGATTTTATTTATACATAGCTTTTATTATAGTTATTTATATGTTATTATAACCGATACAACTTGTAACTTGTTACATAAATCCTAACTTACGCTATATTTAGCCATTACTCTCTTTAAATAGACTTTCACATCCCTTTAAAATCATACCTAACTATTGTTAAACTAGCAGCTGTGGTCCAGATCAGGGTTTGATGGACATCACATCAGTGCACGTGGCAAGGAAACAAATTCTGAAGAGCAGGTAACAGGGTGGCTGGGGTAAAACCATCCCACATCACTCTACTGTTCCAAAATGCGCCATCATTTATGACGTTCAAGAGCAGAAGCGTCAGATGTCTTCATAGATTCTGTGACAGAAAGTGCTGGAAAAAACTTGCTGCTCTTTCACCTCGAAATCTCTCTAGCCAGCCAGTTAAACAGCAATAAGCAACACAAGATATGTTTTAACACAGTGTTAGTAAAGCAACATGAGAATTTTAAATTAGTCACAGGACCCGTAAAGGGCCAAAAGCATTTGCAAACCCTACTGATTTAATTAAAAAAAAAAATATATATATATATATATATGCCTGATGTTAGACAAAACCAGCGAGCAAGGCTAGGCGAAGCTACCTAGACATACTTCAGAATCGCACAGACAAAAGTATACACAATCAGTGTTCTCCTCAGAGCCGTGAGGTACATTTTTCATAACCTTTACTGTGCAGTACTCAAGTTGAACACCTAGACATAATGAGTCAGAAATGGCTTGTATGAAAAAAGTTAGTTATAATATACAAATGAATGATACATAATGACTATAGAATGAAAAAGTGTGTCTTGGAGGAGTGCAGTAAGAAAGGAGAAAGATTTTGCAGAAGATAAGCATCTAACAAAATACCATAGTTTGATACCTAAAGTGCAAGTAAAGAATCCCCCATAAAGCCACAAAATACCACTATGCTCATTTAGAAAGAAAAGAAGTGTTCATTTTCATTCCAGTTCAGACGTAAAATTGCCTGCAAGCATAACACTCCAACGCGTGCTTTTTCCTTCAAAACATGTTCTTGCACAAATTCCAGCTGTGAGGGTACAATTAGGCTTTTAGAGGGGCACAGGGAGAAGCAAGGAATGTCTCCCCTTGCACACGTGCTTTCCAGATTCATCTGTGTAACCGGCTTCTGCCTAATTCTCAGCATGAGAATAAGCTGTATGCCAAGGCTATCTTGTGGTTACGAAAATGTAACCTGTTACGCTCCATTATCTAAACAGGGCTGAAAATGGTTTTCTGACCCATCCTTCCATCCTCCATATATTTTTACATATATTGGACGTAAAACTGTTTTTTCAATCTGTAATCAGATCACTGCAATATACTAGGCTGTTGTCCAGCCCGTGTCTAGTCCAGTTACTAAAAAGCATAGCCAGTATTAAAACAAGACAATTATTCTCAGCAATGCAGTGCAGCATTACAAAACCTTCCTCGCTTACATGGGCTTATTCCTAATGATACAGCAGCAATCCTTCACCTTGAGTGAATTCAACTTGTTTATCCATATTGATTACGTTTGGTGTAGATATGAAAACTTCAAGGAAAAAAAAAAAATCACGTTATTACTGATAGACCTGCTGTATCAATAACCTCATCTTCATTCTCAGATGTTTCAAGCCAGCAGATGGTAACAAAAATGCCCTGTGTTGGCAGATTACACATTCTCACCAGGAGCAAATAAGACACAAAAGGAGAGACAATCACCAGGCTTTTCATCCTCAAAAAGGACTCAGGAAGAAAGAGATAAAGCACAAAAGGCCTATTTTCTTTACCCACCCAGTCCGACATGTGTCAGACTCCTTCTCCCCAATATATGTGTGTAAAACTCCATTGGGAAAGCAAACACATAAACAGGCTGCAAATGGGAACAAGTTCACCTATGATGAGTCCACCAGTACACATTAAATCCTTTAAGTGGGTGCAGCCTCCAGCTCTGGAAGTATCCAAACTGCTAATTGCTGAAGACCAGAAGGGTATATACAGAGGGAAAAAATCATTCAGTACATACTCTGTTACTTACTCTCCCTCTTTAACCATCTGCTATTGACCGTTATTTGAGACAGGGCACAGGACCTGATGAATTTTCAATTTGACTCAAATGCTGTACTTAGCTTTTTAATACTAAAATCTCAAATCATAAAAAGCAGATAAAATGGCTTTATACCAGCCATTAGAAGACTTTTATTCTAATGGTTTAGTTTCAATCACCTTCAGTTTTGCATAGGCAGCCCACAGAAACTTAGTCAATATACCTGTATGCACATAACATGATTTATTGTCTTCTCACTAGAGACATCAAGTGTAACCTTAGGTTGATGCTTTATCGATTCAATATCTATCATGTAAAGGATATAAAATTGGTTTCCTGCTTTTAAGACCAGTAGTCCACAAATGTACAAACTTCCTTTCCAGCACCTGAACCGTGTATTGTGGCCACAACGTGAGTAATGACAAGGACTAGGGTCAGGTAACTTTAACTTAGAAATCAAAATCCTGATCAAAGCATACAGGAGTACAGAAATTGATAGTTTGGGCAGAGAAATTTTACCCATTCAAAGAAACTTGAGGGAAAAAACAAAAGTCAAGTCTACTCTTTACTACTCAGTCGTCACTGTGAATATGGTACATGGCACATACCTAACGCATTCACAAAACATTTCTCACTTACCTAGCTACTTGCTTCAAAAGGTTTCAACACTTAAATCTAGGCAGAACATCTAAACAACAACAATCGATGCACATTAGGCATTTCAAAAGTAGCAGTCATGGCAGAGACAAATGAAATAACTTCATCAAAACCTAAAGTAGCATCGCACAGAGGAATAAAACCTGCCTCCAAGAAGCCATAAATCCAGTCCTAATTCCTGTGTTCTCACTCCATTTTTATGTTTATTGGGCTAGAAAGGAAAAAAAAAAATTAAAGCCTAATTATTCAGGACTAGTAGCAAACCTCTATATCAGCAGGGGAAAAAAAAAAAAAGATAATTTTACAGAGTTGAAAGAAAATGTAGACTAAGTCACTTATGGTATAAACTAAGTAAATGCTACTATATTTAAAAAGTAGATCATATGATTTAAATAAGTGAAGCGCAACTCAACTTTTAAAGCATTGGTTTGAAAACAATAAGGGGGGGGGGGGGGAAGGCCTTGCATTGCTGAATGTTTCAAGTCTTATCAATTGTAACAACTCATCTGTGGTCACAAACAGGCAGCCACCCCTCCGCCCCTCTGGCATTCTTTTTTCTTCCAAGGTACAGTCAGGAAATAATGCAAGGAAAGAAAAAAAACTAAACCACATCATAGGAGGAATAAACAAAGCAGGCAAAGAATGTGTACACTCTGTACAAAAACCATTCACTACTAAACTGATAAAACGTATTTTTTCTTCTTGCTTTCCAAGCGCTAGGAACTTCTGCATGGAAACACTGGGAAAACATGGCAACAAATAACTCGAGAAATCTACAGAGTATGCACCAACTATTTTCAAGCACAGTAAGAAAAAATTTATTGTTCTTCCCTCTTTTTCGAGTGTGCTCAAGTAAATGGACATTGAGATTCAGTTAAGTAGATATCAAACTGTGTGCAACGGGAGCTACTCTTTTCCTGCGTATTTCCAGACATCTCAGTTGTGCAGTGCATAACACATTCCACTTGTGTGACCAGTCATTGCACCAGGAATTACATGGAAAACAGCTCCTTTACCAGCATAAGAAGGGAGGGAACAGGAAAGATGAATTCTTCATGTTCCTGTAGATAAGAGAAACTACTGGGCAAAAGTGAAAGGGGAAGCTAATTACTGGGGCAAGCTTAGCCCCCCTCCCTCCCCGGCCCCGTCACAGGGACAAGCTCAGTAGATAGGAAATTGCTTTACTACAGGTCAAAGAGATCCACCAGTTCTCTCAGAACAGGAAAACTACTGCTAGAGCAACTTATTTTCTAAGTTAACAGACAAGGACTTTATAAAAAGCAAGTGACTATCACATTTAGATTGAATGAGATGGTGCATGCAACAGTTTTCCAGTTGAAAACATGGATTAGTAGAATTACGACAAAATTTGTAAGCAATTATCTTAAAAAAAACAAAAACAAAAAAAAAAAGCCACGAAGGTATCAGACCACATTTTTCAGTCTCTTTAAATCCATAGCAATAACAGGAAAATAAGAATGCTACTTGTACTTCTTCAGCCTTTCCAATAAAAATGTATTTAGCTGCTTTACCAACACTTACTGTCAAACATTCATTGAAATTAAAATGATAAATTAAGTACAGCAAAATAAGTAATTCAAGGAACTATATAAATCAGCACAATGGAAAAAAATAAAACCTGAAATACTCCAAACTTCCGATCTACATTAACTCCCAATCTGCATGACTGGAGTAAGGTGTTAGTTGCAACTACACAGCCTGCAATAAGGACTCGGGGTCTGACATAACTAGACTGTCCAAAAGAGACTATCCTTTTCACAATTTACAGTTACAGAAACAAAATATATACAGATTAAAAGGCATTATAAGGTGCTGAATTCCCAGTGACTTTTAAATAAGCTGCTAAGGGAACACAGCTTTCTTTACAAACAAGACCTAAGCAGTTGCTTTAGGTCACAACCTCATTTAGTGAAAGAAACAAGAGTTAAAATTCTGGAAATCCTTGTTTCCAGTCCTATGCTCAGCTTGTACACAAGCTTATCTCAGCTTAGATTTTAAAACATAGGCAAATACATTTATCACATGGAAGAACAAAAAAGCAAGTTCAGTGTTCAGACAAACTGTATTGAGCTGATAACAAATAAATCAATTTTGAGGTTTTTAGCTCCTTTATCAATAGCACTCTTACAGATCAAGAATTTTCTAACAAGAAGCTTTGACTGCTGACTATACAATTTCAACTTTTTTTTTTTTTTTCCAGGAGCGCGCCAGATTATGCTTACCAGGATAAAAACAGCATAAATTCACCACCTCTGGATTTACACTGGTGTAGCTAAAATTTGTTTCTTAAGTCAATAAAACAGGTTTAATGAAATTTAATAAAATTTAAAAGTTCTAATAAAAAGAAATTATTTTCCCATAAAAATGTGGTGATACATGTCAAAGTATTACAACTGAGGGTACAGACAGAAAAGGAGGGTTTTTCTGAAATCAGAGGGACTAGCTAGAATAATATTCTATTAAAAGCAAGTTAGTATATTGGAATTTATCCCTGCTGTGAAGCTAGAAATCTCAAAATTACTTTTTACCGGAAACCTCTTTTTCTAGTCCCAGATCACTGATGACATATCTAGCAGTCTACCCTTCAGTGCCCTGTGCAGCCTCCCCTGCAACCTCCACCGATGCACCCTCTCCTCTGTGGTCCAGGAGCTCCATCCACGCTCCTGATGGTTTGGCCCTCCTGTCCGTACCTGAGCTATATCGAGGCGTACCTGCCTTGAGCCCTGCCTTCTAGATGGACCTTGGGCTCTGCTGAAGCCTCCTCTCCAGTCCTGTCTCTGGCCCCACCTCTTGCTGCTCCTGTCTGGATGCCCTGGATGGATCCTGGACCCGAGTCACCCTCTTGCCTTTTCTGGGACTGTCTGGGGAAGTCATTACCACCACTCTGCTCAGGAGTAAGACTGAGCTGTGGTGGGTGCCCTTGGCTTCCAGCTCACCCTCCCTCATGAAGCAACCCCGCTCTTGCTGTCCCTGGCATTAGCATTGGTCCGTCTTCCAAACATTAAACATAATACATCGCCAGTGTCCCTCTTTCTCAGCAAAAACCTTCTATGGATCTTAGTGTTCTTTTCTGGCTGTTGTATTCTTTCACTGTTTTTCAAGAATTCCCAGTTCTTCTAGGAGTCAGATTTCTGATATAATTCATTCTATCATCCCAACATGAAATAAAAACACATCTTCATTTCCATCCACACTGAGACCAATTCAGATTTATTAAGGCTTCCTTGATATTCAGTGATGTCTTATAAGCACTAAATCATCATGAAAGCTACATAAGCGAGAGCCTGCTATCCTAAAAAAAACACCCAAAACCCAATCAAACAAGAAGTCCTCTGAGAAGTATACATCTCCTATAAAGCACAAAGCTTTCTAGAGTTCCCCAGAATAAGCATTGTACGTCTACTGCTCCTCCTCTCCTCTTTGGGTGATCAATCACATCCAGCAACAAGAAGAAATGGAAACGTATTCTGATCTCTGGGCTTCAGGGATGGTTAGAAAACCTGCAGAGCCTCTCCTCTCATGCAAAAGCAGTAACAATGAGAATAAGCTTCAGCTTCATAAGCTTTTAAGATTCTCACCCTTTAAGTGCTGGCCTTAGCTTGTCCTTGGATTCCTTACATGCCATCACCATAAAATATGCTCCGTAACCAGCAATAGCCAAGGACTAGCGCTACATTTAAAGACAAAACATAGGCACAGATATATTTTTATTCAGCATTCATCAGCACATTAAGAAATTAAGTTCTGGAATGCTTTGTTTGGTCCTCTCAGGAAAAATGTCATATATCATTACCTCTAATCTTCATTCCTAAGATTTTAAAAAACAGTGTAATTTTGTTTGAAAAGAAAATGTTAAATATAAGGGCAAAGAGGGTATTTTCACTGTTCGACAGTGTAACTGTAACCAAAGGAACCTGGGAGATGTTTATGTTCATAGAGGGTTTATCACACAGACTAACTAGAGGCTAAAAAAGCAAAAAGGACAGCAATAGAAGAGTGCATTTGTGTTTTCAAAACTTGGGCACTGACAGCAGATAGCTACACCTGTCAAACCCATGACATTTGAGGGAATTTTAAGCCCCACAAACCAGGCTAAACTTGTTCTGCAAAAAACTCTTGGCAAAGTAGAAAGCCTACTCCATGTCACACATCCATAAGCCTACTTAGCACAGACTGAATAACTTTGCATAGCCTATGTGCCTGTTCCTGGCCTGATTCCTCCAGCAATGGAGCATGAGCAGTTTACTGAGGGTTTTACTTATCCCCGTTACAGTATGAATACTTGAAGGATAACACGGCAAATGATGAACAGAGGACATACAGAGGTATCAGTTCCAGCGTACGCAACACTCATTTTTCAGAACTTCAGATGCTCCAATGACCTTTTGATAAATGAGCAACACAAGGGCATTCCTATTGAACAGTACTTACTACAATACTTACTCCCCTCCAGCGTAAAAATCTGTATTTAAGCTTCCCTGTGTGATGGCTCAAAGTATTGGACACATTTTACATTTTTTGGTACTTAAGAGCACAATCCTTTCAAACCTTCACTGCAAGGAAGTGGAATTAGTTCCTGCTGCATCACAGAACTTAGAGGCTATTTGAAAGGATACTTTCCATCACACCAGAATCAGTCACAAGTGCTCAAAAGCCTTCTAAGCATAAGACACTTTTTGAAAATTGCTAATAGATTTTGTGCTTTGTGGTATAATTAACACAGGATGTAAAATTGCCAAAATATCAGAAAGAGAGACTGATATATTTTAAGTACTTCAGGAGGCAGCCCAGCAAAGCTGCTGATCCATCAAAAGATCAAACTGATACTGAAAGCATCCTCCGGTTTACACAATTGTAAATCGAAGTCACAAGCCATGCAACAAACGCAATCTAGATAGTGGATAATGACTCTGATTTGGAATGAAAGAGCATTGATAACTCTGCACCAGATAAAAGTGAAAGCTCTCAGAAAATGCGCCTAGAAAGGGGTCAAAAGAAATTTGGTATTTTGCAGCCTTAGTTCCTATTTGATCCACTGTAACTGAACTCACACTGAAAACGGGACGCTTCCTCAAATTAACATACCAAACAGAAATCTTGTCTTTGCTAATTTTCCCCCGCGCTGAATAATTAAGTTTACTCTATATAATTGAGAAGAAAGCCATTCCAAGAGATTCTGGAGTTTAACGAATGGCAAAAAGAGAGGGTTGGTCAAATTTTAATCTGTTTGACCATGCAAACTGTATTGAATCTGATAATGTTCATGAGAGGCCTACTAAGGGACTTGCATCCTGTATGAATTATACCCAAGGCTCTTAAATTCATTTGAATGCATTAATTCCTAACCTAAATCACAGAAAAGTAATATACTGTTATTGTATTTTCAAATGTATACTATAGCACAATGCCCAAACAGAAGAGTAGTTCATTTATATCATGTAGATTCATTAAAAATAAAATCACCTCCTAAGTCTGTGTGTGCTGGTTTTTGAGTTGCAAACATTCATATTTCCCATGTGTAGGAAAGGAA
Source organism: Falco cherrug (assembly GCF_023634085.1). Lineage (NCBI taxonomy): Eukaryota > Metazoa > Chordata > Aves > Falconiformes > Falconidae > Falco > Falco cherrug. The sequence continues at coordinate 16,180,169 of NC_073710.1, read as the reverse complement.
TAATTTTATACTTAGGTGTATTCCAGGCTTTGAACTTCATATACATGTAATATTACAGAAGGAAAATAAAAATATAATGAAAGATTCTCTATTTCATGTGTTAGAAAACAATATGTTTTCCTCATTAAGCCCTCAGATATAAATTCTATAAACCATGAAATTACCTTTGAGCCCTTACTGAAATAACCAGTTCACAAATAAATGATCCATGCAGGAAGAACAGCAAAGATTAAAATACTAAGAGAAAGTTATATTTTTATATCAGCAGTCAAAAAAAAACCCACATAAAGAAAAACACCCACCGAACAATTACTAGTGTAGATTTACACAACAGAAATTCTACTTGAACAGGTAATCCTGAACAATTTAATTCAGCCACATTCTGAGATAGCCATTAGTCATATGTTCCAATGTTATGAGGAATTAACTCTCACAAGAAATTAAGACTAATTCGGTCAAGGGAAATGTTTGCATGGCTTTTGTTCCATTAGAGTTCCACTAACAGACGTGTTTCTCCATCCTGCTGCAGAATCAGTACCCAGGTAATTAAACATTGCTGTCCGAGTTAACCGTTCACTCTGCCCCATGAGCATCCTCCCTGACTGTCCATTTCAGTTCTGCAGAAAAGGCTCATTTTTTTGCTCTGGAGAGCAAAAAATTAAAAGGACAGTTACAAGGCTGACTTCCCTGAAGACTGTCAGGCCAGTTTTCCAAAAAGTACCTAGCTCATGAGCACTTCACGCCATTAAAACTGATGCTACCAAAACAAAAGCAGATCTGGGTAATTGGGAACAAGGCAGCTGGTAGGATTTGGTGGCCTCCATCAACAGCTGCTTTCCCCTCAAAACCTCTTACTAGTCCCAGGGATGTCATTCCACTGGAATTATTCTCCATTTCTACCACAGCCCTTACCAGTTCTGCCCCAGTTTTCTGTCTCACCCCATCGCAAGTGCTGGATTTTCCTCACCGGTCCCTTGCATCAACAGAGAGGCTGTAACTCAGTTCTTTTCCTGGTGTCTTTACACGTCGTTTCGCTATTTGGCACACTCCGTTGCAGTTGGGTCTGTTTGGTTAGGCAGAGTGGGCTTCCCAGGTTGGCAGGATGGTCTCGAACCCTTCTGCCCAGCAAAGGCAGGCACCTGCCTTCCCAATGTAAGCACACCTTGCTGTCCCACTACAGGGAACGGAGAGAAGCCCGGACCTGAGCAGACCTTAGTTAACCTACACAAAACTGAGAACAATTCAATATGCTATAATGCAGTTAAGAAGGTGTTCGGTGGTTTTCTTCCAGTATCTTTCAAAGCATTTTACCAGGGCCATGAGCAAAAGCAGATTAATTTTAGAGATATGGAAACTCGGGAACAGAAAGATGAAATTACGGCATTAAATTCATTTGGTTTTCAAGGGACAAACTATAGGCTCTCTGAGGACAGAAACACAAACAAGAAGCCCATGCCCTAAATATCTTCAAATGCAAATTTAAAAAAAAAGAAAAAAGAAAAAAAAAAAACAAAAAAACCCCAAACCACCACAGCAAAAAGAAAATGTTTAGCATGGGAACGTATAAACAGAGAGACCTCTTTATAGTATGATACAGCAAGAGGGAGGGGAACTACCGAGGTGGAAGAATGTAACAAGGGAAGGAGAGGAGAAGAAGGAGCAAGGGCTGGAGCTTGACACTGGCTCAGCTGGCTCAACAGCCGAAATCCTGAAAGCAAACAGAAAGCAGGCTGGTTGCATCGCCAGGGACAGAGCTGGTACTGCTACTTGCTTCCTGCTGTGCCAGCTTCAGCCTCTGGCTGACCCCTCCCGTTCAGCTGCTTTCCCCCAAAAAACGTGCTTGGGAAAAGCTATGCTGCCACTCCCGGGGGAGCCTCACGCACAGCTCCGAGCCCATGGAGCATTGCAGAAGAGAAGTCATTACGCTTCACTCAATTAAAAAAGGGGCTGCAGGCATAATTGCCTCTGTTTTTTAGAGCTGCAGGGTAACGTCCACACAATACAATAACGGTAATTCTTCAGGTAAGCGAGTGCCAAAGCTTTGAAGTCAAACCCAGCGCTATTTACCTACCCTACAATAACAACAACTAACAACTCTTGAGCACCGCTAGATTGTGACTACTACTTGGAAGTGTAAAAAAACCAAGCCAAACCAAACTAGGGAATTATGCACTGAAAATCCATCAGACTGCACCCATACTTCCACCAGCACTCCGAGAATTTCATGTCTAGCTTCCTCTATATTCACTACATACACTGCCTACTGCCATTCCCTTAAAGTGCAGCAGCAAATATAAATCGCGTGGTTTGGACTTAAAACACTGAAACTGGAGAAACGTGCAATTCTTTCTTTCGCTTAGAAGTCTTTGGTAGAAAGGCAAACTAGTATTCCTGAAAATGCACCTAATAAAATACTGAAAGTTTAAGATACCTAATTTCACGATGTCAGGAAATTTTAAGACTGAATTATAAATCCCTAAAACCAAGGACCTATATATTGAACACAGTGGCAAACTCCTAAACAGACTGGTGTTATTAGATGTGTTTAGTATATCTGCCTTTTAAACTTTGCACAGTTACTTCCAATAAAACCAGCTACAAGCTAGCCCGAGTCATAAAGACAGAAATTTAAGTTAGTACATATTAGCAGCCTGCAGCGGGCAAATGTTCAAACACATTACGGTTTTAATATAATTATAATTGTTGAACATGTTCAACCAATTAACCACAAATATTCTGTTTATCTGAGATGCCGCCAAAAACTGCAAGCTGCAGTCCAAATAACATGATACTGTAGTCCTTCTGCAAAGAACAGCACTAAATCAAAAGAAAAAAACACACGGAAAAAGCCAAAGCAAATATCTTATCTGATATTTTATAAATCACCAAATACCATATTTTAAAAATTTTACTTATACAAACTGCCACATATATTTATTTGATAAATTCACATTTTAAAAGTTCACGTCACCTACTAAAAACAAGGGCTTCAGAATAACTTTCTGTGCATGTTTCTTTTGTCCAGCCCTCAGACATCAAGATTCCACAAGGCACAAACACAAGGCAGATAACTGGGACATACCAGTTAAAAGCTGCCATGCCTTTAGCATTAGGAACAAAATAATTTTCTTGCCTGCTTTTTCTGCCTCAGCTGCACAAATACTGAAAATATTTTAAACCACCCCATGAGCTCCATCTTAGGAGGAAACAAATAAAACACTACTATTTGTCTTTAAGAAAGAATTATTAAAACCCTGTTGTACAACTCCTATTTAGACAATTTGCAATGCTGCAAAAGCACTTTTTTCAGCGGTGCCCCCTAAATAATTAAGCTGTTCCTTTTACCATACTTCCTATATTACAGAAGTCATTTTCCTACAACAAATCAATAACTCATTCCTTATGTCAGTCATTTTTCTCCATTTAACTGAATGGACTTAAGTCCAACACTGAAAGTTAGATTACCTTTGAATTATGTGTGTGATTTAAAATTCAAAGTACTACACTAAGGAGCTTTTTAGAGTGACCACTCTACAGCCTCTTCATATAGACAATACCTTACAGACCTTCCCGACAGATTTAAGGCAGAACAGCAACTCTGAAACAGTTAAAAACGTGAACATTAACAGGAAACGGCTGTCATAGACCAGAGCCAACACTTACTTTTATTTACGGAATTAAAAAGCCAAGCAACGTGCGACACTTAACAATTACAATCGCAATACCCCCGTTCTGTCAGATCAGTAATAACTGCATCTGATGGTATAATTTAATCACACAGTTCAAGCAGCTTCAAGTGACCTTCTTTGGCAGACACTATCAATTAAAAATTCAGTCTCACTATTTAAATATTTGAAACCCCTGCTTATTTCTAAACCGATTGAGTCAAAACTAAGAACAAAGAAAATTAAATACCAAAATATCAATTTCTCCACATTTTGATGAGCATATAATAGAGTATCTTAACATCAGCATGTAGTTTAGTTACAGGTTAAGGGAAACACTGGTACAATTTACATAAATGTATAGCATAAAATGTGTTCTTATTAGAAATAAAACACTGACAAGAGAAGCACCGATACAGACTAGAAAAAAGATAATGCATAGAAAATGCCCTAATAAAAATCATCACTCTTGCACAAATTGTAATAAATTTGATAACATTAAGGAAAAAAAAATAATTCTAGAGGCAATCTTCAAACAGCACAAGCCTGGGAAGCTTGTATCAACTTAAATAACTGTCCTTTCTCAAAAGAATAAAGCAATTTTATCCATCCTCCTATATTAAATGTATGGATTTGGTCACATTTCTTTGTCATCTGTTAGTTGTCTATTAATCTAAAGCACAAGTCGTGACATTTGTATTCTCCAGAAGTAAAAAACATCATTTCACTGCCTCAGCTATGCTCCATTTTAAGCTTTTCATAAAAAGCTCTATAGGTTGGTGTCCTAACGCTGATGTTTAACACTAGTAACCAGTGGAGCTGGACACCCCCTATTGTCACGCACTGCCTAGAGTTGTCAAAAATGAAAATTCTGGTCTGAAAAAACTGATGGCTTTTATTTTTACTCAGCTTTATTTTATCATTAGGTTTGAGTTCCCACTCCCTCCCCTGAAATTAGCACTATAGATAAAGCACTTTGTGCCACGATCTCTGATTTGGGGATACCCTGTCAAATCAGAATTATTTCTCATGTTAGCACATCCTTACAATCAATCACCAATTTCTAAGATGATAGAAGTTTAAGAACTGCAAAAAGGTACTTTTTTTAAACGCAGAAATTCTTGTTTTTCAGCCTTAGCATCATCCCACTAGACTCTGAACCTCAGCATTACCTGAAGCAATTAGAAGAAACCAAAGTGGCAAAGCATTACCTAACACTACTTTATCTTCAGCATTCTGGAAGCTCAGCAAGACTTCCATTCAAAGCTGCTCTCCACTCCATTTCGGCTCAGCACCCTGAATCTGCTCTTTACCAGCTGCTGATGTTCCATGTATTAAACTGAGAATATGTGAGAAAAGCAAAACTTCCTGCTGTGTGTTAGCTTTGCATGAGAGCACTTGATCCTAAGTCGTGATACTCTTCGGGTGCATTTTTGTAAATATTTTTCATCTCAGGTAAACATGGGGGGCAGGGGGGAATCAATAGATTTAAGTACTAATTACAACGATTGCAACAATTACTTAAAAGCAAAATGAATATATTGTACAGTTGTGCTAATGTAACATCATTTATAGTAATGTTTTACTGAAGGGACCACATTATCTTCTGACCATTTAGCTGCAAACTGCTTAACTTCGATACTTTATTTTTTTTACATACAGAAGTAGAAAGGAAAAGAACGTGACAAGTTAGAATGAATCAGTTGATTTTGTTACAAAGTTATTTTTGACGGGGAAATCCTTGTTACAAAACTCATGCGCTTGTACTGCTATCTTAAATCTATCAAGTTATGAAAACTAAGATTAAAAAAAAATTTAACCATTACTGCCTAAATCATAAACAAGTTCTAGGGTCCATTATACAGCAGAACTGTAATTCTTCTGCATGTAGAGTTTTCATAAGATCAAAATATTATTTAGCTTTAAATCAAAAGATTTGTTATTTTAGTTCAGTCTCACAATACTAGAAAGTAAAATTCCTCATCTGGGGCCGTAATATTTGCTGAAAAAACCTACTTCAAAACATTAATCAAATTTTTCGCCTACTGGGCAGCCATATGGTAAAGCAGCATGTGAATCTCACAAACTTGCTGATCTTCTGTAACTGGGTGCTATTAATTACGCTTGCTGCATCCATCTCTTAGATTTTCGCTTTGTGAAAAAAAGTATTTATTGCAACAGCTTTTACAAAACAAGGGAATGAAAATCACAATTGATTAATGAGCTGAATGGAAATATTTCCGTTAGCAGGTTTTTAAAATGAGTAAGGATTAATACCATGGGTAAAAATGAACCTACTTCTGTTCCCCCTCCCCCGTACTTTTTGTTGGGGGGGGGGGGGGGGGCCTGCATTAGCAGGAAGAGGATCTAATGTGCATTATTCACTGCATTGACTTTAGGCGGTAAACAATAGGGTTTAAACTAAATAGTTTAACAACATAAAAGCTGAGGACTTCTTGTGTTTTAGTACTAAATTCCTTACTATGAAATTGAATTGTTACACAACTGCAAATCATATTTGGCTTGGGTTTTGGGTTTGGGGTTTTTTTTCAAATATAACTGAGAGTTTTTCTGAAATCCAGAGAAATAAACAATTCAGAATTATAGTCTCCATTTTGTTTTTAATTCCTCAGGCCACAGTACTGAGGCTGTTTTGGGATCTCAGCCATAAATCTAGTTAATCATAAATTATAGCTAGAATATAATCCTTGACTCTACAACCTCATGTGCCAGGGAAATGGACTCTCAGGAATTACTGAAAGAAGATTGTAGGGGTTGGCCAGAAAAGCCAGCAAATAAGTTAAAATTGTGTTAGTTCACATACAAAAATCCCAGCCTGGGGAAAGACGATGTGATACAATTAGCAACTGCACACGTCCAGAGTAGCAGAAGTCATGGCACACCTGTGAAGATTTGCCATATCATATCTTCAAGTTAGAAAGGATGATTTTTCTTGCTCTAATCCTCACATTAGTCTCCTCTACAAAACTAGCTTATTTCAACATTTGCCAGAGTGCATGAACTTCATTCCCGGTAACAAGGGCAACAGTTAGAAGAAAAAGGTGAGGATTAGTTCTTGAGAGGAACTGACAATGCTGTCAAAAGCACAGAACCCAGACAGCCTCACTCCTTGGGTTTGCCCAGTGTAAAAGAGCGAGACAGAATGACAAAACAAAGCAGCTCTAACCCAAAATATTCTGCAGATGTGCTTCGTCTCCTCAGACTCAAGAAAATGAACTGGGAAGTGAAATGCCAAGAATATTAAAATAATTTTAAGAAGTAATTATTATTCTGAGTAGCTTCCCCTCAAATAACTTAACTGGCAGCTTACTGCAGGTGGAAGAAAGGGAAACCAGTCTCTTGAATATAGATCTAGGACCTGCTAGAGTTATGATTTATTAAAAAGGCCCCACTAATACAGCAACTTCATGTGGAAGGAGACAAAGAAACCTTTGCAATAAGACAGATTGCTGAATGATTTAAAATATTACATCTTTGACAGACACTCAAAACACAATACTCAGATACACGAAGGAGTCACTTCTGTCCTGCCAAGTCACCTTCCTGAACCGTGGTGTAAATTCCCTTGCTTCACTAAAGCCTTTATGCTTAAATTTCTGTAAGCTAAGCAGCAAGTAATAATCAAAATGGTAAAATATTTAATTACCAGCTACTTTACATTACATGGCCACTCACTGGATGACATTACATATACACTTTAGGATGAGTGAAAAGAAAGAAAAGGTGGGCAAAAAAATAATCTAGTAACTTCAAGTGCTAAACCAGCAAGAGGAGGTTTGCATTAAAAAACAAAATTTAAATAATAGAAAACTATATTATTAAAGAAAAAAACAAAACCGAGCATGATTCTTGTTATCGAACAGGAACTACAAAAATTATGGCAGTTTTTAAGTCTTTTTTTTTTTTTTTTTTTTTAACCTTGTGCCACCCTGACACAAATTACTATCTTTATTAGCAATGAACAATAAGACAATTCTTAGGATTAAAAAGCTTGAAGGCTCTACACCTTTAGAAGGAAAAAGCATTTTAAAAATCAGTATGAAACCTTTTAAACAAGTCTTAATTAGTGACCCAAAATGTATGCCGTAACTTTTCATCACCTCATGGGTGATCTCTAAACCTCTGCTGCATACATTGACTGTCCGCTTAAAAGTTTAAAGAGCTAACAAAATGTTTTAACGAGATACAAATCTCAGAGATCATTAATCAATATGTTCAATGTTATTTGTGATAATTCATCATGACATGATATTAATGGGTTACTGTACCCTTCAGAGGTGAGATTAATGCAAATGAGCAGCCACAATTAACTTTACTGCTCCCAACTCACAGGAATGGACAGATGATTATAAATGACAACTATATGTCAATTACAATATCCAATAAAGTGAAGCTTAGAGGGCAATCTATCTACTTTTATAGTTCTTGCTTGACATAGCTGAATTTAGCTCAACCCACTGTTGTCACAGTGTAACCACCGCTTTGAAGGAGGGGTCAAATTTTTAATTTTCTATTTCTTCCAAAGGAATGCAAATTGTGCATCTAAATGCATTGTCTGAAGAAGGAAAGCTGCAGGAAACCAGGAACAGATGTTGCTTTCTTCATCAGCTGAAGAAAATTGTATCTGTTCTCAAATTGCAACAGCAAGGCCACAAAGAAAATAATCTGTCCTGCTGTGTAATATATTTATTCAATTAAAAAAAAAGACCCAACATATTAATACTGCAATTGGAAGGAATTTACATTTGGTAAACTGCTTTGTAACACGTAGCATGCTAAGTCCACTCAGGTTAAAGACACCGAGTGAGGTGTCGACTTGTACGTGCATTTCGGTATACAAACATATTGTCCAATCACCTCTTGGGCACAAAAGCTTCTGTAGCAAAGAGATAAGCCTTCACAGGAAAAAAGTAAAATTTCTAGTGACATCAAAGGAGGTAGAAACAAAGGCTTTAGATGCTCATAAACCAAACACAGACAAATTGATGAAATTCTGAAAACATGACAGGCAAAATCATAAGATACCTCTGTACATGATACATTTACCAAAAATGAGGAAATCAACTCTGATAACATGCCCAGATTCTAGGCATGCCGCCCTCCACCAGAAAAAAATAAAACTTCAATGACGATAAGAGAAATGCTGGTCAAAGCATTGTAGGAAGCCATAGAGAGAAACACCATAAAACAAGATATTTCCTGTGATTTTCAAAACTTTTCATTGTAGTATCTTTCCTATGTCTTAACGGCCATGTGGCCATCACAATGCACTCTGGCAACTCCCCCGCACAGGGGTCAGAGACATGCCCTATTGGTAAGGATGAGCCCCAGGGCAACCATAAGTATTACTGCTATGTTTTATACATTTACTCATTAAGCTTACTCAACGGGCCACCTGAAGGTATGACGTTCGCTTCTCAGCATGTGTGTAAACTGCAGCACATACTCAGTCTCTATAAATCTGATACATATGATTTCCAGAATAAGTTAAACCTGCAAGGTGTTTTGGGATAAATCAAGAATGCTTGAAACAGCAGCGGAACACCTTCTGACAGTTGTCATCACCAAGAACCTGATTTTCTTTGAGAAAACTTACAGGAAGCCTCTCGCTTTCTATTTCACTTTCTCAACATAAAGCATTTGACATTTATTTTAGCTACAGTTAAAGGAAGAATATTGAAAAGTTAATTGTGATATTTGTTTTTTGAATTTTCCTCTTCTTCCTTATACACCCATCTGGAAGGAAAAAAAAAAGGGGGGGGGGGGGGGCTAGCTTTTGTGGCTTCTGTTTTGCTTTAAGTAGCACCTAATTCTACAGCGCGAGTCACATACAGCCATTGCAGCCTATAAAGACCCATTAAAATCACGGAAGAAGATAGTGGAGAGGCAGGGTATGGAAATACCTCACAACGCACATCAGCAGCTCCACTTGGAAAGTATTCAATAAATGTCAACGGGGGTTTTGGCTAAGTAATCTTATAGGCACATCACTAGATTTTCATTATGCAAGTAGTAAGATCTCGTAGGTATGTTCATATCTCAATACTTTGCTGAAGGACAGCAGGAGAGTTCCTGATTTTCTTTAAAGCAATGTTCTCCAAAGCATCTCTCTCTCCCCCACCTCATTTTGTTTAATCTAATCATCAAGAAAAATGGTTTTCTACTGCATAAAACTGCTGACACCATTATCATCATTTTCAACGTGGGGAAATAGGAGAAATTCTTTACTGCTTCCAATATGGATGATAATACACATTTTTGTGACAATATTTTGTCGAAGTCCTGACACATCCTGAAAAAACTGTGCTTTTGAGAAGAAACAGTTACCATGCTGACCTCTAAAAAAACTGAAGACTATAACTACCCCGTAAAAAAACTTTATGATAGATAATTAGCCTCCGAGCTAATATTTTAACTAAAAGCAGTATGCCCTACAAACCCTCAGCAACCCCAAATTTATCAGCAGAAGTGAGGTTTATTCCATAAAAATAACACACGACTATAAGCACAGACAAATACCAGATAAATTCATAATTTAAACTATGCTGAAATTATCCAGGAGGATTTCCTTTCGGATATTTTGGTTTTAACTAATTAATCAACAAATTTGAGTTGGTTAAATAAAACCTCTTCCGACGCCTCTCATTTAATTGCAGTTTGGCACCAACAAATATATATCAAAATTATAGTATCTCCCTTGACAGGAAGCTCCTTGCTTCCACACACAGTTATGGCTCTCTGCAGAGTAACCAAGAACTGCTGACAACCTTGAACACTGCTACAACAATATTACTATACTTGGCAGAGAAGTACCCTTGCGGCAAGAGAAAAGCTGTAATTTTGACTGTCACTTCACATTACACTAGATATTATTTCACTGTATACACACACTCACAAACTCTTAATAGAGTACAGTTTTCTCACTGCCCAGGTCTTCTGTTATAAATGACAATATAATACTGTTGACCTACCGGTAGGATCATTAATAAAGCTAACATTTAACATCACTGAAAATTTTCTTTTAAAATACAGTGTCATAAATTGTCTTGTCCTAGACATCTCAAACTGCTTAAGTAGCTTACAGTTATTTCATCTATTTCTTTATTCATTCCAAAAGAAAGAAAATACCTGAAAACAAAGAGGAGTTATAACTCCGTTGGATGTTGATAACATGCTCTTAACTGTTTCAATAATTGCTGATGTTGTAAACATTAATACCATCATCCATAAGCTGCTTTGGTAAGAAAGTTATTAGTATACTACAAAAAACCCAAAAAACCCAAACAAAAACAAAACCATTTTTCTAGATTTCCAACAATAACCTAAGTACCAAGGTAGCAATAGATGATAAGATAACTGGGGATCAGAAGTATAACTGAGTTACAGACTTCCTCTCTGGGCCCGTTTCTGTAGGTAGGAAAAGGAGTATAGAAGCATTTAATTGAAAAAAAAAAAAAAATTGAGCACATAAGTGCTCAAGGTGAAAGCAGAGCCCCTACTTTAAAATTTTAAGAGGTACAAAATGTTCTGCTTTGAAGATCAGTATCTTCATGACTCGATGAAAGGGGTATTTGGTTCTTTTAAATCAGATCCAATTCCTGTACTCAAATTAGTTTACAGCAAACATCACCTCTTTATATTTTATGTGGAATGTGTTCAATACAAAGTCTGCCTACTGATTTCCAAAAAATTTTTCATGCATATATTCAGAATTTGCATAGTAGCACTGTGCATTAACAAAAGCATCTCGGTGAAACGTAGCCACGATCGGTTACTATAGGTAACCCTAACTTGCTAGAAATCAAGTTATGTGTTTTGGAAGACTCTGATATCAATTCACTATACTGCAAGCAAATCCTATGTTTTTAATAAAAGTAATCCGATATTTAATTAAGCAAACTAGATTTAAATAGACCCAAATGGCACTTTGAAACATTACGAAAAAGCATCATACTGACGTTACTGTTGTTCAGGTATATTTTGCTTCTACCCTTGTGATATTGGTATATTGTTTCAAATGCATTTAGAAAGACACCATCTCACTCGTGTTGTTTAGATAAGGAAGCATCACTGAACCTCTTTGCCCTTCTCCAATAAAATGTATCAAAAATTTCAGTAGTGTCTGCTGACCGCACCACATTTAACAAGATTCGCAAATGAACCCAGAGTAAGTTTCCCACTGTGACACATTAATAATAAGTTCCTTATCCCATCTATCCCAAGCCATGAATATGTAATGTTATAAAATGAGTCCTTTTCACACAACAGAACCTCAGACGTGAATAAATAAAAACTATCCATCACAAGCCTGTGAAAAATTAATGAGAGTTCTGAGACATAAGAAAAAATTGGTTACTGAGATTATAAGGTCCAGTATGTAAAAACTATGTTCCTTACCAGCTGTAAATTTTATTTTAAAACTTTACAAAAAGAGTTAAAAAAAATACATATGTGACTTTCTATAGCACATTTACCATAAGAAACAGAAAAGGGGAAAACGCTTTAATGGCGAGACATATATCTAAGCAATCCAGACAGCATTCAGAATCAGATCAAATGCTGCCATAACAGGGAGTTACACTTCCAGTTACAGCAAAGTTGTAACCTTAAGACATTTAGGAACAGACTTCCTATTCCATTCCTTTCCCCATCGGAATGGAAATTCCTGATGAAATAAGGCACTGTATCACCCTAAACTTCATTTACTTGGATAAAATAAGAATGCCTAGAAATAAAATATTTTCATTCATGTGTCTCTTTACTGTACCAGTGAAGGCTTCAGTCTTTCTATATGCACCAATCAGTTTTGCAATACAAAGAGAAATAAGAAAATTTTATTTTTTTCAAGAGTCAAGCTACCACCATGTTTATTAGTAAATTTTACTAATCTTGCCCAGAAGACCGTGTTGATGTCTGGGGAGGTCAAGCGCAGTGCCAGGCCCATTCAAACTGCATCACCAAGAAATGCTGGAACTTTGCCTTCAGACAGGGATACGAGCAGCTAGAAAACAAGAACTGCCCGAGTCCTTGAAAGACCTTCGCCAAGGCAGACAGCACTTCTCAAGCAATTCTGCCAACAGCCTTTGTATGATCTTTATATGTCAATGGATAATGTATGATCTACAGTCAATTTTGTGACCCGTTGGCCATTTCAATGCCTAGCAGCTACAATGAAAATGATGCCTTGCAATACCAAACTAGGTTGCTTATTTTTCTTCAGAATCTCTGTTCACTCAGCTGTCCCATTAGCTAAGTCTCTTTATATCCCATCATCGTTCCCGCACCCAGAACCTATGAGTTCCTCCAGGTCTGGCCTCCCAAGCCATTAACTGTTTCTTCTTTGTTTCTTAATTCTGATTTAAGAAAGCGTTTAACTCCTCTTTGTTTACTTCAGTGACCACTTTCTGTTACTAACCCCATGCTACGCTGGGTGTATGTGAACACATTAGACAAGCGTTAGGTTTCTCCTTTCCCAGTTGGTGTCTGTGCGTGAAGCGATGGGGTTGGTGAGCACGTTACTGCCCCTTGCCTCAGTTAACAGGACAGGGGACCCTAATGGAAACACAGGCAGTAACAGAGCCCCCTCCCTCCCCAGCATACGGATCGGATTTCCCAAGGAGTGGCTCCATCACATAAAGACCTGATCAAGCAGGATGTTTTATTCTCGGTTTCTTGAAAGTGGTTATGTCTGAAAGGATGGCCTCCAGAGTGCTGTCAGAGGTGTCCATCTGCAAAATAAATTACCTTTTGAAGTCTGCACTGAGAGTGATTGAGTGACTGTGAAGAATTATTTATTAGTCTTAAAATGCCAGTGGATACAGTTAAGGAACTATTTTTTTCTGCAAAACTGCCATGGTCTCAAAGAAGCGAAGGAAATATGGCACAACCCCCTTACGCCGCCAGTTTTGCTCGAGGAGGAGCAGGTCTCCCCTACATGTCTCTACAAGAACTCAGTCCCTCTTCAAAAGTAATCTCTTCCAGACAGATGGCTTGACTTTCTTTTGGTGTGCTCTCGGTCACATTTGTCCTTCCTGCATCTAATGCAACAAATGCAGTAACTGGGGAGGCAGGGGGCAGACGTGGGGACATGACAAGTCACTTTAAAAAAACAACCAACCAACCAAACCAAAAACCAAACCACAAAACAAATACCCTAGCACAGTCCCATTACCATAAAGTTGTTCTTACCACGATGAGAAAATCTGGAGCCACATAATTTCCATTACAGCCTTACTTTTTTGTGTACTGGTTTTGGGAGCAACACCTAATAGACGTCATTAGCTAACTCCTCTATTTTTGACTATCTGACCTGTAAGTCCTTTGGTTTGCATTCAAAACTAAGGATTCTCCAATACTTTCAGGAAATTTTCTTATTAAAGTTTTCTTTCCCCTTTTTGCTCATGAAATTTCACAGTCTCTCAAATGTGTTCACTAGACTATTATAAGACCTTGCTGCTTAGACAGGTAACAGATTTCCAGCTGTGCCAATGCACCTGAAGATTCGTTTCTTAAATACCCATATTGCAGGCTGACCTTTCCTGACTTGATACACATATTTTGCAGGGGAAAGGCCTTCAGATCCATGTTCAGTCCTGCCATACGCCCATCATACCTACACAGGCACGCATGGCAAAAGCCTGCCATACATCTCTGATGTCTACCATTACTATACCTTGAGGTCAACTCACATATCAACTCCAGTGAAGAAAGGCCAACAAAGTTGACTAATTTTCAGACATATTTTAACCCTTACAACATCCATTACCATACATGAGCAAAAGACATTGAAATATGCTTTTTATACCAAGGGGCAGGGGGGGATTAACAGACACTGCTGTTTATCCTTGAGTTCTCTAAGTCACAACAGACAGCAGCAAAGGACAAGCCAGAAAGGATTTCAATATACTATTTCCATCTGAAGAGTAGCAGCCCCTGTAATGCACTTCCTGTGCTGCTGCAGCGTCAACGTCGCTCTGTATTTTTTATGCGATCTATATTCTCACTTGTTTGGCACCACAGCGGTTGCAGTTGGCAGTGCAGTAGATGCGTGGGCAAAGCATGAAATTAAAAGATATTCTTCCCGCATAGCGCTGACCATGCAAAAATCTCAGCCAATAACAGCCAAACCCCAGAAAGTTTATTTTTAAACTAGGGCAATATACCATTAGTTCTCAAGTTTAATTCAATTGATTTTCAAGCAAATAACAATAACATTAACCCATAGATAGGACAATCTTACGGTGATGGATGAGAGTGCTATAGCGAACACCCAACCTCACACAATGAATTCTCCGCCGTCAGACAACTCCCCCATGGGACAGCCAGGCAGATCTGGACAAAAGTGATTCTGGGGCCAAAAGGAGTTCCCTGACTTCATCACCTCAGCAAAGATGGATTCCACGACCTTCTGAGAAAAGCCTATATATAATTTTTGCTGAATAGGCCCCTCAGTTAACAGCAGAATCCAATTTGTAATTTAGCCTTAAATGCACACTCCACAGAAAGCTATCGGGTAAGAAAAAAAACTTGACATGTAGATAAAAATGCTTTTTGACATACGTAAGTAAAAATAATACTATGGCATTTCTCAAATTAGCCATGTGAAGTGCGCATATGCTAAAAAAGTTTCAGTGTATAAGCATCTGTTTTGTTTTTACAATTTTTTTTTGGACCAAGAAAATATTTGTGAAAAGAATAATAAATAATTAATTTCACTGGCTGCAAGCTGGGATTCTTTCCTGGTTAAACTATATGCAGTGAAATGGCATTTAAATTATATGAGAGAATTGATTCAAATGGCTTCCATTAGCAATTTGGCAGGCTGCTGTGAATTGCTCCTAATCAATTTTAAATAATGCTATTCTATCTGCGAATGGAGGCATCCTCACGTTAAACATCTCCACATTGCAGAACTGTAAATCAGTGGCTAAAATACAAATTTCTTCATATCTTCTTATAACTCATTGTGTTTAACAATGTGCCATCAGCGAAACTAATGCAGAATAAAACAACCGCATGTGTCCTCAGAGAAGTGTTCTGGGCTCTAAAGGTTTTCTCTTTTATCTCACATTAATGAATATTTCACACTAATGTTGTTCTAGGCCATTTTACAGTACAATTGCATCTTAATTTTGCTTGAGATTTTATCAATCAAGTGTAATTAGATCCATTTGAGCTGTAAATATTCAGCATACACATAGCATAACTACTTGAAGCAGGTGTGTTTGTATTATGAGAATTTTCATTAAAAATAACGGAAACTGCAAAAATGTTAGCACACATTCAAAATTTTCTGCTTCTTGTTTAGAGAAGACATTTAAAATTTCAGACCAAACTTTTTTCCTGCAAAATCTCTGTACAGCAAAAGAGAACAAATTCTACTTGTAACAATCGAACACCTCCGTTAAGTAGCATGAAGGACATGGGTTTAGGGTGGGCACAAGACCACAGGTACATAAATCAGTCTGCAGCAGTTTCCATAAAAGTAGCCACATTGTTCAAATAAACCTACAAATAGATTTATAAACATTCAGTATGGAATATCTTAAACTGACAACAAAATCTAACGTATCATTGCAATATAATTTTTCAGTTTGACTTTGTGCGCCACGCAGACACATGGTTGGTTTAGATGCTGCAAAATTATTAGATGTGAACTCAACAACACAGTTTCAGATGTTCACAATCTTCATTATTTTGATACGTCTGGCAAAGGTGGTGCTAATATCTGAGTCAGTAAGTGTACCTATCTCTTGGAACAGAAGCTCAAAAAAAGCTTGTGCTGGTAGTTTCAATGATTCTGGTATTCAAAAAGTCTCTTTCCTTAGTTTGATATCCTTCCAAGGTCTAACTCTTAACAGATCATATTTGATACTAAGTCTGTTAAAGAAAAAAAGTGTTCATCTTGTACACAGATGATTGAGCCTTGGTTCAGAAAGTTTTCCAAATACAAGAAACAATTAGCACACAGCAGATTCAAAACCAGACAAGAAATTCACATTTTCTACATTGGGAAGACCTGAGGAAAGAAAACATGAAGTGCTTTTTGAACACAAAGAAAACAGGTCTTTAACGGACTGTGTCTGCTAAGGTAAATCAAAGATTTACTTTACAGAGCAGTAAACATGGTGAGGAAGAACCACTTCCAAAAGACCGTAAGGCAAAGTGCTGTAAGTGAATAAAGCCATCCAACACTTCCACTCTCCAGCCCCAAACATTAAAACACTGCTTTCAAGAATCAGAAAAGTTAAGAGTTATCACACAGGATGCCTTCACTTATTAATAATCTATCACCCCCTTCTATGACTCCCCCAAAAGGAAGTGTGGAAAAACAAGAGGATGAACAGACAGATGGAACTATAGGGATGAACAGCTGATATTAAATGCTTAATTCCATTCTGTTCTGCTTTTAACTGAATACATAATCTGGTCAGTGAAGAGATGCTACTGTTTACTGAGGTTTAGGAACGCACACTATACACCTATAATGCTTAAATTCCATAGCACCTACACAAGAGTACTTGGTGGCTGCCCAGGTAACTGCAGCCGTGCATGCCCGTGGATGAAAGGGGCACCCTTCCAAGTCCAAGGCTAAAAAGATACAGCTGTTACGGCAGGCCACAAGTCTGGAGATGAAAGGGGCTGTAGGTAGACAGGGCTATCTCCTCCGAGGACTGAAAAATGCCATCCCTAATGTACACCTCAATCTGACTTAAAGTCAGAAGGTAGCTATTGCTATACCGTAACATTGTCTCCAGCTAATTTCATCACCAAATCATGCTTAAAATACTCAAGAAATAAGGGATCTGTGATCAGTTCTCTGGGGGCAAATATAACCTGCATAACTCACAGGAATCTATCCTGACCACTTGGCTACAGATCATTCTGCATGCAGTAATTCTTTAGCTTTCTTGCTGAAGTTTAGCTAAGCTGGGAGGGGAGAAATAAATTTTCAAAGGTACAGCTAAAAAACAGCACACATGAAGCAGCTTATTTCCAAACCTAGTTTGCTCTGACCCTACAAAGCACAGCAACGACAGTCCTTACCTTTCTCTTAGGGCTTGCAAGGTACAGGGACAGGATCAGTCTCTGTTGGTGAAGTTCACTCAGCGCTTGGCAGAGGATACTACTAGTAGCAGCGATACTGTGCGCGCCACTGCTGGTGTCCACATGCAAGCTTGAGAACCTGTAGCTTTCTGCTCAATGGGAGTCCTGAAAAATTCCTCTTTGGTACCACAATAGTTTCTAGATCCCACTGAAACCAGAGGGCAGATAAACCATTCTAGCCACTTATAAAACAGAGGTGACCACCACTGTTTCCTCTGGATACAACTGAAAAAAACCACAATTTCTTCTTCATTTTTCTTTGTACATTCTTTCAGCATGTACAGTCATATTCCTGAGCGAGCTTTAACAGAGTTTGCAAATCAGTAACTACGGAGTCTCAGCACATCAGTACCAACTAGCTACCCAAAATTTCCAGGGTCCCATGCAAGTTCCGCAGCCTCCACTGGACCCTGCACTACTACGTGTACATGACATAAGCACCTCTTCAATTCAGTGTAAAACTAGTTGGGGTATGTCCCCACTGCATGCATTCACACTCCACACCATGACCATAGCTTAAGAGAAGCTCAGCAACAGAGCTTCGCTGCACAGCCACAAGAGCCACCACATGCTGCTTTGGTGGAGCCACATGCAGGTTGCCTTTACCTTTTAAAATATGCTATCCCTGGAATACTTTCCCCTCTCGTCTTTTCACAATTTAAATTTCAATTCTACTGGACAGATATTAATTGTACCAATTGTTATAGGAATCCATAGCTATCATCTACTCTCCAAAATCTTTTTATCTGACAGCGGGGATGATACTGTATCATCTTACTGTGAATTAAGATGACAGTTTCTTAGTTAGAAAAGTGTGAATATACAAGACTATAGTACTTACTATAGTAATTCGATTATATTGAACAGAATATTTACAGCAGTACATTCTCAAAAGCATTATTCTAGATATAATAAAATAATTTGAATACCAAGAACATCTAGATCATACCAGGAGGTGCCATGAAAGCAAAGACACTGAAAAAAGGATTGCCTCTCTCCCGCTTTCCTTGTGAAATTTATTTAAATCATTACCTACCCAAAACAGAAGTTAAAAATCCTTTCTGATGTGAGAAAATCAGTACCAAATTTTGTCTTGCAAAAGATTTTTTGTGGTATGTTAACTACTTCAAAATAGAGGTCTATGGAGAGAAGTATTAATACAACCTACAGAGGAAACAATTAACACAACCCTTAATGCTAAACAATCTTTGAACTCAGCACTTTTAGATGACTAGTACATATCAAAAAATTACTGTTCCTATTTCTGCTGGTTGCTAAACACAGTAATACAACAATATCTACCGCAACAGTATTATGCAATGATCCAGTTTTAATGCACACAAGCATTCAAGAAATTAGATATAGCGAAAATCTCTCATGACTACTTAAATTTTAATCACTTTTTTTATTGTTATATTGCAGGAGTCAAGAGTAGAGTAAACAACGTTCTTAACCCCAGTGGGCCTTAAGCAGGTAGTGTGTACAGAAATGCGAAGATGTTAGCAATTTCTACTGTTCAGAGATGCTAAAAAAGTCTGCCGTCATTCAATACCCCCTTGCATCATTAAAAGAGTCTTATACAGCTCATTCACTGTCAGTTTAGATACCTTAAATCCATCAATAGTATTAGAAAAAAATAGCTAGATTATCAAAACAACATTTCGACAAATCTTTAAACCAACTTCTCCGAAAAACATTTTGTTTGAAAATTTTTCACAAACCTGTACAAGACAAAAAATAAAGCATAGAAGATCATACTGCCTAAGCTTGCTGAAGTAACTTAGGATTTCTATTGAGAATGAGTGCTGTAGAAATAAACAGTATTATTTGCCTGGCTGAGTAGGACAGCTAGTAAATTAAATCTCCGACATCATCTTCAAATATTTTTTATGAACAGGTTTTGTATCTATCCCAGAAATAAAATCCTGGAGGTTCAAAATCAGTTTTCTATGCCAGCTATAGCCATATGTTTGACCAATTTCTTCCTCAAACACAAACCCACACACATGTGCACTGAACCTATTCATGGTTATACAAACTGCATATTTAGGCCACGGGGACATCCTGAGCACCACTTTGCAGTGCTGACGCATGCAAGGTTACCCAAATGTAACTCAAATTAGTGCTGGACCCACTATTGCCTCTAATGGATGAGAGTTCTCTCACCATTGTTACATGATGGACTAGGAAAAAAACTCAAGAGTCCCTATAAATAGGCAGAAGTAGGTGTAATGAAGACAGGACACTACATCCAAAGGAAGAGACCCAGTACTCAGGGTCAGCCACCACGGAGCCCGATACCAGCAGGGACGCCTCAAAAGTGCTCTCTGGGACACGTTACTAAAGGAGGTAGAGGCAGAACATTTCTAAAAGTCCTGGGATAAATTTCTTATTTAGAAGGCAAAAAAACTACGTAGGCTTCTTTCACACTGTCTGCTATTGGCAGGTGTCAGACAACTCCCCAGCAGCTCCTAATGTATGTATTGTAAATCCTCCGTAACTTAGAGCATTTTTCCAAAACCAAGCCATATCACCCCTATCAGCCATCCTTACCGCATCCAATAAACTATGTAAATAAACACTATGAAAAGTTTTGGACTTTCACTACCTGTATTTTTCTATCCTGACCTCCCCTATCACCGGCAATGCACTCGTCAGTTTAGAAATCAAAGAAGAAACAGGTACAAATGCAAGAGCTTTTCTGCTCTTAAAGTGTCTGATAAATATAAATACCAGCTTTACATACACAGCTCATGACATCTTATGACTTTTTAAAGTGTATTTAATAGCTTAAAAAAATCCCTCCAAATGGCTTTAGTCATTTACTGTAAATGTCCACTATAGGTCACATGCTCATCAGATGGAGTACATTTAGCATGCATTTATGGTCTTGCTGTTGCTTTTTCAAAACAAAAAGATATAAATCTTAATACTCTCAGTACTAATGTATGGATACAAGCCATTAATCACTCTGACAAACATATGTAGGCTGTAACCCTGTATATGCTTAAAGAATAGAAAGCAGACAAATACAGCTTACACCTTCAGGTATATCTGTACTCTCCCTAACCCTCATCATTTGAAATTTGGTAAATAAGTTATGTGTTGTTCTTCCTGTAAATTTCACAGATCTAATTAGCCAGCCATCTGCAAGCCATCACCTTTAAGGTATTTTTGGTTTGCTGTCATTTTTGAATGACACAAAGCAGAGAGTGAACATTCCACCACGAACCATCAAATTCTTCATGCAAATTCAAGGAGTCTTCATTTTCCTTTTTATTTCACTTACAAACAGAAAAGGATGCTTAAAAGAACAGCACACAAGTGCCAGTCTTTGAGATTCCAATTCTGTTCCTGCTGAAATCACTGCCAAATTCCCACTGACTTCAGCAATCACAGAAGAGCCATTTCATAAACTACTACTTGTATCTTACGAGTTTGGCTTTCTTCTCTGATTTTGCTACTGGAAAGATTCCTATTTTAAGGAAATGCAACAGACAGGTATAATTCAACACATTTACATATTATTAAAAGGAAATCTCCCAAATCATCCACATTCATTTTCAGACAAGAGCATTACAGAACAGTCTGCAAAAAGAAATTGCCACACAGCTCAATCTCAAACTTTAGCAGTGGAAGGTAATAAAGACTATTTGATGCAGCTGATGGATTATCTGAAAAAAAGTTTTTAAGCAAAGGGAACTGTCTGATAAGAAGATAAAACTAAATTGCAACCAGTATCTTGCTAAACTAAACTAAACAGGATGCAAAAACCAATTGCTAATATGGACAGGTGTTATTTCTCCCAGGAAAGCTTGCAATGCACGACCTCAGTGACAGCATCCACCAGAGAAGGCAGTGCATCCTGGATAGATTTGAGGTTAGGTTAAAAACTTTAAATCCTGTTTACAGTTCTGGAAATGGGGTAAACAACAGAAACCGAAACCAATCTGACTGTGAGAGAAAGGGACAGACAGTTGTCAAACTGGTTTCTTCCCCTCTTGAAGGCAAGGCAAGGAGAAGAATCAACAGAAAGAAAAACGTATCTTCAAATACTACATCCAAGTTTTCTTTATACATGGAAAAATGGACAATGTTCCCATTCTTGCCTTTTCTGCCCTAATCTTGCTCACACAACCTCTCTTTACATCTTTCAATGTATTTTTTGTATTCCATGATGGTTTTTTGCTTCTCCATGCTTGACCCTATGTACTCTTTTATGTCAATCTCTACTCTTCCCATAGTTTCCCACTCATTCTCCTTGCTGAAATACCTCCGAGTCCCACTTCTTTCACAGAGCCTCCCAAGCCCATTTCCTTACAGACAAAGCCCTGCGCCCCAGTATTGACCCACTCGCACAACTCAGGCTGTGAGTTCAGTCGAGGGCTCTGTCTTCTCAACACCTTGCAAACCAACGTGGCCAAAAGATCTGAAAGGTGTGTGCCTCACGTTGAGCAGCTGCATTTATATTAAACATTTCTGTAAATTACTGATTTCCAAAGCTACTGAGTAACCAGTCCTTCCAACGATTACCAAAGAATGCTGATTCTGCTATGGATTTTGTTGTCAGAGACTTAAGGCATTTTAATATGAAAATTTCTTTGCTCCTCTTCTCATTTATCATTGTCTAATTCAAAATGTCTGTAGTTTTACACTCTTAACAATAT
Source organism: Falco cherrug (assembly GCF_023634085.1). Classification (NCBI taxonomy): domain Eukaryota; kingdom Metazoa; phylum Chordata; class Aves; order Falconiformes; family Falconidae; genus Falco; species Falco cherrug. Next base: position 16,157,710 of record NC_073710.1, on the reverse strand, counting down.
TCAGCGTGTCAGATAGGGAGGACAAGGGAAAAAGCAAATAAGAAATATCTGCCAGATTAACAGATTTAAAAACATACAGGAGAGAAAGATAAGCTGTGTCAGTAAAGACTATTGAGACAGAAGAAAACAGCACAGAAAGATGGATCAGGTGGACACAACAGTCAAGCCAGACAGCATCGAGGGAGAGCATCTTGCACTGTCTCCAAGGAGTGGAGCAATTTGCTGCAATGCAAGGGTAAAGTTATTTTGCCTTGAAGGCCAGATTTTAATCTGCAACACCACATACATTGTCGGGGATCTTACATTTTAGTTTATTGCTAAGTATGCCTTTATTGCTAAGGCAAAAGAGATGCTGAATTAACACAGGGGAGGAGACACCTATACTAAGAAAAAAAAAAAAAACCACCCTAAGATGCTAGGAAAGGAAAAAGGGAAAAAATTTAGAGTACATTAGGCATAAACACTATGGGTTTTAAATTTTTTCTATAGCTTCAACTTTGAAACAAATTATGGAATTAACATTTCTGAAACCCATTTCCTTGGAGATGATGACATACAAGAAACTAAAAATCCACTTGTCTGCGCTCCGGTAGAAAATGGAAACAACATCAAGAGCCTTTGTACATTTAAGAACAAAACCCATGCTCTCCTAGAGGTCATAAATAGTACCATGTAGAACTCTTACTAATACTGTAACTACCCATATTGCCCGAGTTCATACAGGTAGCACCAATATTCTCCCAAGTCAAACTTTTCCAAAGGTATTCATTTGAAGAATTATCTACATTAGATCCATTAACTCCTGTGCTCAGCATAGCTGCAGCTCCTGATCCAGCCAATGACTTCAAATACTAAAATGTGATTTCTAAAAAGAAAAAAAAAACACAAAAAAACCCACAACAAAACAAAAAGCACGCTTTAAAAAGAAACTTTATATTATACAGATAATTTATTTGTAAAGATTTCCTGTTTCACTGATACCTGGGAGAGGGTGTGCGTGTGCCCACAAACAGTACGTCAAACACAAACTAAATTACTTTAGAAGTTTAGAATCTTTTGCTTTGAAAACGAACAATGCAATGTTCGCTACAAGAAAGGACAGAATTCTAAGGAAAGTTTAATGCTAAATGTTATGCACAAAAATGGATTTGTGTTCTATTTTTACTGGAACGTCATAGTGTTTTGTGAAAACGCTAATAAAAATGTTCATTGTAGCTTAGGAAAAGTGTGGAAAGAGATGTCTTTAACCAAAGCAAGGCTCAGTCCGTGTTAGCTGAATATCTATTTAGACCACACACAGCGGTTAGTATTTGCCAAAGAATGTAACTTTTTACAGCAACCAGGTCAAAAAGACAGTATATCAACTTTCAATTAAGTTAAAAATAATGCAAAAATGTTTAAGTTAGATCTCCAAGACCTCATCAGCTTTTAATTTAAATGGCTGCTGGGAACAGTATACAAAGTCATACTTCATGAAGTCTTGAAATCTAGGGTCATCTTTCATAACAAATGATCCAATAAAACTGAAGTTAACCTCTGAATGAATAATTTTAACTACAATAAAGCAGAAAGTAGTTTACAGACACAAGCTAAATAAACTGAAACTCTGAATACCTTTGAAAATTAACCAGCAGACTTATGAAGGAACTGGGTCTCATCCAACCAGCCAGAAGAAGCAATCAGATTTTCATCACCGAAGTCGGAACAATTATTGGGGCTCCACTCTAACTACAGAAGACACTAATGTCTTTCATCACAAAAAGCAGCCAAGTCAGATTAGTACTCACAGGATAAGATTTTTTGGGGTTGTACATATTCTTAAAAAAACAAACAAACAAACAAAAAAACCCACACCACACACAACAACCCGCAAATTTCTTCTCCACAGCCCCCATACTTGTTATAGCTCTGCACATCCATTACTACACTACACAGATGGACACACACATTTTCTGCTAAACATAAAATAATATTTAAAGTGCCTAGTATATTTCCATGAACATTTGACAGGTTTCTGGCAAGATGGGAAGAATATTTTCTGGCTCACACAATCCCATGATGGTCTTCGAAAGAAAGAACTACAAAAGAAATTGAAAATGAAATTTGTTTTAAGCCAGTGTTTTCTTTTAAGGTTTTTCTTTTGAATGCGATTTAAACCTAAATTCAATTAAAATTCTGGATCAGAAACAAATTCAAAACAATCTGTGGTTATCCAAAAATAACCACCCCAACCAATTCTATTAATACCACTTTGTCAGGTTAAATTCATAGGGGAAGAGGAAAATTTGCTTGCAATAAAGAACTGCTTAAATGTCCAAGATGAGCATTAGCTGGACCTCACATAGTCACCCACGCTGCTACTAACACAGCTTCTCTACCACTACACAGGCTGCCATGTTGTCCCTCGAATTTTCAAATCCTGCCTGCACAAGCTATGACAGAGATCCTGAGGCAAAAATAAATATATCATATATAATTAAAGACTATACCCATATATTCACAGAAGCAGAGTTCTCACTCTGTAATGCCTAAGGAAGAATACAAAAATATGACACTGCCTTGGGATAATCTCCTACTCTAACTGGTTTTAAGCTCAGGACATCCAGAGTCAGAAATAGTACCTCAGCGTCTAACTGTTCTTATTAAGTTTCCTTTCATTAATTTGACTAATTGCTCTTGAATCCACACAAACGTCAGCGGTCACGAGCTGCAGAAAGTTTCAGCTTTGCTATTTCCTTCTGCCCAAGTGCTCAAACAGAACTTTAAATGACAAGATTAATCTGAACTGGCTTTATACAGAAAAGAAAAAGTGCTCTGATAAAATAATCCGGAACAACAACAAACAGAAAAGGCACAAGATCAGAGTTGCACTAACCAAACGGTCACATTCAGTTAAAATACAAAAGCAAAAGTCTTCAGAGAGTAAAATTCTAGACAATTCAATAAAAATGTTTCATAAATCTGAGCAGCAGCTCTATGATTTGACTCATTACCGCTACCTCATTCTTAATTTTCAATTTTTTCTCAAGTATTCTTACACTAGCAAACAGATCCTCACCACAAATTACATTATTTGCAGATTCAAAAATTTAAGTGCAGCTACACAAGCCAGTATGCTTTTTTAAACAGAGGAGAAAAACAAAACATGTCTCATGAGTAACTCTTAATCTGCCAGCAGATCAATTATAGACAGCTTCTGTAAAAAACCAGCTGAAAATCTGCTTCCAGTCAACACAACTTAGCCATCTGGTTCCCACTGATATCTGCCAGGAATGGGTTGCAAAACTAAATTAACAGTGATTACACAAAAATATTCAAAATTTAATTCAAGCTTGCCAATCACTTTTCTAGTCCTTCACATGGACGTGGAAAGAATCCTTCACTCACCTCTTCCCAGTCAATGACTTGTTTAGACCCCCACAGAAAAATGGCTACAAATACATTTAGCATATCTGTTTTAAACTAGCTTTGTCAACATCACTGCAAAGCGTTAAGAAGGACACAGCGACTACATGGTCTTCACATGTTCTTCAGTTAAAACAATGGGCACTTTTCTTTGGTAATTATTTTAGTAGTAACTGAATTTGCTTTAAAATAGGGTGATATCTCTAACTGCTTTATTAATGCTGGATGAATACGATTTTGGACAACATCAGAGATGCCAGTTTACCTATTGATAGCTGTTTATTATGCTTCTGCTCACCAACTGTTCCATCACACTTGTTGCCAGTAGCTCAAGTCCACTCTGGATGCTGTATGTGCAACTAACTATTATCCCTCTCCCCATCCCCCAACTCCCCCTGTATCCCAGACAGCCTGTTTGTAAAAATCCACAGTGTTTAATGACTACCAAAGTTAATCTTGCAAGGCACTGCTCATCATCTGGTCCTTTTTCAGCAGGCACAATGAAGGATGACACACACAAGATACTCACCTCAGATAGATGTGCAAATAATCATTTCACACAGGGATAGTGAATTTTATCCATCTATATTTTTAAACCAGGAAAATGTGCTTGGAAAAATCACAGAAACAGGTTTATATTTCTTATTGGAAGACTTACAGTGAATTATAATACAAGGTGAAAATACTTCTTTTAAAAAAATTATCAGATAAAGCATGGAATGAAAGACACTAAAAAGAAGGCTAATAAGGATTAAGGGAAGAAATAAGTAGCACTAGATTACTCAGCAGCCAAAGTCTCATAATTCCAGTAACATCAAATTCCTTTAATTTCTGTTGCAATCTTGTAATACAAGTATATAATCCTATATGTAGCTTGAAATACAGGAATCTCAACCATTACTTCTGTTATCAGAACCAGATTTTAAGGTACATTAGAGCCCATATTTTTATTAAATTTAGTAGTAGTATTTTTCCAAAAAACAACAGGGAAGCTTTTTATCATAGCTTTTGATTTAAACAATATTTAAAATAATTTAATTACTTGGACCTCATTTAAAGATAAAGTAAAACCTAAATGTTACCTTTAGTTTTAGAGGAAAATGCACATGAAAAATATCCTAGTGTATTTAAGAGGCCATATAATTGCAAAACTGTATTACTATTTCTAAATTCTCAGTCCTGGTCAAAGATGAGCACTCCTGTAACACAAATCAATAATTCATTACTCCAAAATAGTGTAAATTAAAGCACTGTGATGCTCTAATCACAGTTCAGAATGGACATTAGTTCACTTTTCAGATGCTGTCTTCAAAAAATAAAAAAAGATGACATGGATAAATCCAAGTAGCATCCAGGATGACTACAGAAGTACGCTTTTGTTTGTCTCCTTTTTAAACCTTTCCCACAGGATGTCACTATTGCTCCTTGTCAGTTGAGAGTGTGACCAAAGGGTGTTGCACAGATTGGTACTCAGCTCTCCACATGTGACACAGACATTTAGGTCCTTGTAGATAAGTTTATAACAAAGACTTATCCCTCTCAGCTGCCACATTACCAGCCTAAGTATCTGCTGACCTATAAACGAGTTAAAACCTGTTACAGTCCTTCCAGCTTGGAAAACTGAAACACTAACAAACCTGGAAATAGTGATGTTGGTGTCAGTGTATTACTGTTCGTACTTAAGTAGTACATGCTCCAACTGAAGTCATTAAAGAATTATCTTCCTTAAAGTCCTACATTTACACCATTTAGGGCTATATAATTTATTTTCCAGATATTCATGCCATCGGACAGATTTTTTTCTAACAAAATAGTGACATCTCGTGGTGACACTCAGAAATCCTAGCTCAAGCACATCCCATTTATCCCCCATGAAACTGATAACAAACCTACCGCTCTGAAAGGTGCAGTCCAAACCCTAACCAGCTTCTGGTGCTGCAGTGATACCATCTCGGTAAGAGATGGGAGTTCAACAGACGTCCCATATCAATCCAGATGTGACAGTCATCCCTTTAGAGATAAGATGCCTTCACACTTCCCTGCCTTTAGCCAACGAGCCAACCTCCCCACCGCTACGTTGAGCGGTTGAACACATAAGTTGTAGGTTTAGAAGTAACTTCTCAGAATGCCACACTTCTAGCAAAAAATCTTTGCAATAAAATCAAAATTAACAAGAATAGATTTTATAAAATACAGTGGGCCAAATTAGCCTCAGCATACTAAGACATTGAAGTGAATTCACCCAAAACCAGATTTTAATCACCACACCTATAATTATATTTCTAATACTAACTTCTTAAAAAAATGAGGGTTTCAGTGTTTCTGTTCTGTTTAGTCAGTGCATAAAACAGATGGATACTATTTTTCAAAGGTTTTCATGGAATTTGTTTGTTAATGGATTGTTACTGCAAGTATATTTGCCTCAGTAAGGTAAAACAAGAATATTCATATTGCTGACAGTTCAAAAAAGTTGAAGTAGGGTTATTTGGTTTGTCTGGGGTTTTTTTTATCATTTTATAATAAATACTTCCTTGTTATGAAAGTAGTCTTTTTGCCTCTTCGTGCTGCTTAATGGATACTGACACCTAACAAACAATGTATTTGTAAAGTGCTGTACCTTAAACAAGGTGTCATCAGCAGAAATCAGAAAAGAAAATTTCCCATTCTTCTATTACCATATATGCAATGTAACAATAATGAAGACCAGGTGCACACATGTGTGAGTTATTTTATACAAGAACAGCAAAACTGTCACTGCGGTCAGCAGTCTGTGAAGAATATAAACTAGAAAAATTACAATGTTGCAGAGGAAAAACCCCTAAAGTAATTACTGAAGTTTATTTAGCAGAATATGCACCTTTGCTACTCTTAAGGTATTAGTGTTACAGTTTGTGTTACCCAATATTTTAAATAACCTGCCATCTTTAGCCTCCCAGTTTAAGCCAATTATGCTAGCTTTATTGTGCTCAAGATTGAATTAAAGCCAACAGAAAAATATCCCATGTCAACAACCCACTGATCCCAGGTATAATACCTCAGTTGCTCTGCTCCACATGTTCCAAAATAGCCATTCCAAACGATACACGATGGGTCCCGTGCTCTAAGAGACAGAAATCAATTTCCATTCACAAAATGATGGATGTAGTAATTCATCTGCAACTTTGCTGAGAAAACTCTGAATCTTGCAATATTTAATGATTTTTCATGGTTGCAAGGCAGAGGTTAAATCTGAGATGAATCAAAATCCATAAGGCAAAATATTACACCTTTCTTTTAAAAAGCCTCAAGATATTAAAGACTATCTGATAATTTTTTGGCACCTGACTCTTGGCATGGACAGCCCTATTGCCTAAACTCTGCAAGGAGCTGTGTAACAAGGAATATTAGAAATACTGAAGAGGTCAACAACCCAAAACATGCTGTTGTTACAGAATAATATATTCTGAGATTCAGCCAGGAGCTCTATCAACAAAAAGATTTAATTCCTTTCTTTTTCACTGTGTTAGTCATCTTCCTCCAAGAGTAAGTAACCTTTATTGTTTCTTTAACTGCTCTGCGTCTATGTTTTTAGAACTGCTGCTATACTGTATCACCAGTAACATACTGTAAAGCTGCTACTGGAAGTAAGCTTTCTGAACTCCTGGCACACCTCGAAGGACTGAAGGGATTAGCTTGTTGCCCTACGGTTTTCCACATTTTCCCACACCTTGCTAAGGTTTAACCATCACAAACTCATATCCAGTCTAACGGGTCTAAAACCAACCAGATCTGGAGTTTTTCAAGAGCCTCAGGAATTTTCAAGGCCAACTCTCTTTGAGGTGCCCTGGGAATCAACCAACCTCCCTAGCAATAAAGGAAAAATAAAAACATAGATGTAAACTTATGATGTCAGTGTCTGAAATCAATGGAAAATATGATAAAACCAGCTGTAAAAATAGATGCAAAAAGAAGAGTGGTCATGCGGGAGTTAAAAAACCTACACAAATTATAAAGCATATATTACAGCTTCTCATTTCAGGCATGATACCACAAATCTTAATCATGCAAAGAACTGCTTTGTTTCCTCATCAAAAGATAGGGAACTAGAGGGAAGTTTTAGCTCATTTAACTCATTGTTAATGACAGTGCAAGAATTCTTTCATCAAAATAATTTAATGTAATGTATTCATTCCTTTATATCTAATTAAAAATATCCTGGAGGGCAATTCCAGATAAACCCACAGTCACCTTGGTAAAGATGGGTTAGGTTAGGTCTCAAAATGCAAACCCCACAGGCTGCTGAATACAGGATGAGAGATGGGCTGGAGAAAGTCTGCGCACAAGAATCTGCACCAACTCGCCACTGAAAACAGCTCTGCCAAGACTGTTCTTTTTAAGCATGTGTGACTTGGCGAGAGGAGTAAAGGTAGAAATCATGATTATTCAAATTCCCCGACCACTTCCCTTCTACAGAAGTCAGCACCAACAGAGAATGAAAGAAAAATTGCCAGTAACTCCAGTACTGTTCACCACCACTTCTAGCTCCGTACAGGACTCCAGAAGTCCTAACCAGTGGCTGAGTAACTGCAATGGATGCGACTTGAATTGGACTCCAAAGACACTTGAAATGCAATGCTGATTTCCCCAGCTTTTTAGACACCAGAATGCTCCCGTCACAAACCAGTAATACCAAGAGAATAGGTTATGCTTAAATAAAGCAGAAGTCACAGAGAAAAAAGTAAATTAAATACTAAACTGTTTAATTTCCAAAACAAATTAAATACAATGAACCATTAAACATTTACTTTCTCAAAAAAAAGTAGTGATTCCGAAAAAAAATAAAAATCATTCTCCAGATAGCAAAGTTTTCATTTTATTTTCACAAACAAAACTTTACTTTTTTGGTAACAAACTTCTTGAGACTTATCGGCTCTAGGTTTGTTCAAGTGAACAGATGAAGCAGCTTGGCTAGTTTGAAATACAAATAAGCATTCTGATATGTTTGCAGGTATATCATTTCCAGGGGTTTTGTGGGCACCTGTCAGCAAGTCTCTAGATTCATGTTTATATTGGCCAATAACTTTACCATGTTGGCAAGACAACCACCTTCTTTTCCTGGGGGCTCTGAGCTGTTACTGAAGTTTTATGTACTGTGAAATAATAACCTTAAGAGTAGGTTATGCAAACAAAGTTAGAGAAAGGATCGGAAAGCAGGATTGAAATCATAATCACCACCATCAGACACAACCTGAGATGTAGATCACAAAATAGTAAGTTTTGTGTTCAAGCAATGAAAGCATCAATTAAAATGTTTGGTTGCTACAGCTTACGGAAAGGATAATGTTAGATGCCTAAAATCGCTAGTCTATTTTCACCTGGTTTACATTCTATTGTACTGTTCCAAAAATTTGACATTGATCCAATTATTCTTCCATTTTTTCCCCTCGAGCACCTCCAGAGTTTTGTTATCTCTAATCAATCCAGCTGAAATGTTCTCAAGGATTACAACATTCACCTGACTGCTTTCTCCTTCAAGAAAGATTATCTAATTGCACCTATTACCTGTCCTGCATAATGTCCACCCTTTTATGGATTAAATCCATGGGCTTCTGAAATCCAGACTGTTCTACCTGGTCTAAGTCGGGCACAACTTCCTAAGTACAATATGCTACGATGCATCACTGATACAACACACAGCTACTAGATTTCAAAGGCTTTTATTTCTTCTTATTTCCAACTGATATCAACCAGCCACTGCACCTACCCATGGGTATAATTTTCTGCTTTTGAGAGTAGCAATACAGAAATAAACAACAGATTTTTAGAATTCGTATTACAGAACTGACCGCAGGACGTTTCTTCTCATACATGACCATTTTTTTCTGCTCACAGATCTAGAAGGCAGCCCCAGAAGCAGTTACATGTATTATAGAGTACTGCTCTAAATATATTACTCAGACTGTATATATTTTGAAAGGTAAATTAAAAGTTAAATGAAAAATTATGTACTTGTGTACTAGAAAAATACCAAGAGAAAGCTAGAATAAAAGGAGGCTAATAAAAACATAGTTTTCAATTTACCTGATTTTGATTGTACATTGATTCTTGGTTTTCTGACTATATTCTACACAAACACTGTGGCCAGTATCAAGTGTTTTAACCTTCTTACCTGTCCTTTCCACATTACTAGAGACATTTGCCACCTCCATCTTCCCCTACTCCTCCCAGCTCCAGACACTACTACCTGCCCACATTCCTAACTGTGCATGCCTCGTTCCCCTCCCATCTGGGGAGACACAGCCCCAGGATCTCCCTTGCACTGTACTGCCCCAGTAGCTGGCAGGAACTAGGGAGAGGATACAAGAAAGTATCATTGAGTAAAGGAGCCGTGCTCCTTCCCCGCTTGATAAGTGGGTCTGTTAACCTAAAATTAACTATCTGTTACCTAAATTATAACCAGAAACTCAAATGTCAATCTACAGCTACAGCTCCAGATATATCCATGGAATAACAATGAAAAATACTGTAGTTTTATCCTTCATATATTCTCTCCATAAAATATTGTAATAAGGACACATACTGTCGCAGTTGGCTATTAATTGTGAAAAATGTAATTTCAAATTTAAGTTTCTCAGGAACCCTAATAGGGGGTTTTGCTTGTTTCTTTGCTTAAGGTAATGCCTAATAGATATCTTAGTTCAATAAAACTCAAAAAACCTGCACCAATTTTCAAGATATAAAGAACCTTAAGCAGATATAAAATGCTTTAAGAAAGGTATTTTGAGAGGGGGGGAAGGTTACCTAAAGTTTAACTGCTCCTAATTCTGTGTTAATTTAATACTAAATTTACTAGATGAGTATAAGCCAGCACTCAATACAGCGCCAGATAACTTCTGTATCGTTCAGATAAAGAACCGGCCCTTGTTGCTGACCAGGATCACTACAGGAATATTACTGGAATGTACAGGAACAGTATTACAGTTCCATTGCTTTTGCATTGATGCAACTCGATCTCTTAAAACATAAACTGCTCACTCGCAAAAGCGGGATTCACCGAGTTAAAAAATTAAGTTGTACAGATCAGAAATGTAATCATGGGAGACAAGCTCTGAGAGTTTTTCAATCACTGTGGGGCTGCATCAATTTAAAGTCATGTTACATTAAAGAGAAAAACGTCTGGGAAAGTCTCCCAGTTGTCACTTTAGATTAGATTTGTTGTTGTTATCAGACTGTGCATTTTGTAGGCTTTTTTACATTTTAAAGATATTGCATCATGCAGACACACAGTGCCTAAAGAAACATGTAACATACAAGTTTTTAATCACATTTGCCTAGAGATTAGGAGTTTGAACAAATTAACTGGTGGTCCTAAAAAAACCCAAACAACACAACAAAAAACACACAACCAAAACCCCACGCACAACCGCATTCTTGAAGCCTATTAACATTTAAACCTTAACTACCTTAGAGTCACAGGGAAGCCACCCAACTTAACTTTTCTTCACAGAAAGGTCAACAGAAAGTTTCAGTTCTTCCAAGAATAAAACTGAACACATTACTAAGACCTGACACTGCTGGTCATTTCAATTGCATTTTTTTGTTGCCCAAGCAAATTTTCAGCTACATTAATGGATTTACTCGTGTAACCTACATTAATCCTATTAAGAAGGGTTCTCAGAATTAGGCCCTCATATTAGACAACTGCACGCTACACAGAAGATACAAGATTTACCTACATAAAAATAAAATTGAAGAATTTTAGATAATTTCTGCATTTCAAGCTCTTATTTATGGCATTTACCAGAATTTCAGGCAATTCTCTTAATTACTCTGTTAAGCTGTCACATAAAGGGTTCTTCGACACTACTGTATGTATTCACATTATCAAATACTGTCTCACAGAGACAAGTGTAGCAAAGTCATGGTATACATTGCTAGACATCACTGTTTCAAGCAAACATTCAAAATAATATTCATACAGCATAATGATTTTGACTTGAATTGCATAAAAGCATTTTAGATATTAGAAACTATAATTTTAATAAGTAGGGTTTTTCTTATACAGTTTGTAAGTCTAACATTTCAGTAATCATAACCTTTCTGAAAAATGTAGTAGCACACAAGTCTAAGTTAAATATTTCCAGGATGCTCTTTAAATCAAATGCACACCTTTGATCCAGACCCTAACCTTTCATATTCTGGAAGACAAAATACCAGCATTCATAATATGCAGGATCTCCCTTCGTGCAATTTTCAACATGGTAAGAAACATTCAAAAACTTTACTAAAGGGAAACAAAAATCTTGAAAAATGCAACAGTAAGTTGACAGCATATAAACAACATCCGTGCTGACTTTAGCAACACCAGCCTTCCAGGGTGAGCAGCTACAGGATGAAAGCTGTTTAAATACCTTCCACCTTCCTGAACAGCTGCCACGTCTGCAGAAAATTTGACTGCAGAACCCCAGACTAATGGAGTAGTCAGGTACTTACACATAGTGCATTTTGCTCTTCTATTTTGTTTTTGGAGTCACAAGACTTTTACGGTTTTGATGAGACTCCAGTATCCTGGGGAAAGTCTTTTGAAGCCATCCATGTCTTCACACTAGTAAAGACTATCTTCCCACATACTACTGGAATGAAACTCTCTTCTACTACATAGTATTTGAGTGTTGGCAAAAAAAGCCACTCCCAGTCTTCTCAGGTGCCACAGAGGTACCAAGATGGACCAGACTAAATCCAGCCTCTAAGAAAGATCTTTCTACTCCAAGAGAAGACAATGCACCAGACACACATGGCGTTTAAGATTACCATTTCCTTGAGACCCACCACACTTACGGGAAAGTCCAGAGACTGACATCTAACAACAATTAACAAGTTTCCAGACTCACTATGGTTTTTCTGAAGGTGGACTTTAAGCCTCGTAAGGACCACCAAAATGAAGATCAATCTTATCCTGAAGCGTGACAGCTGTAAAATGCTATGTCTTAGAATAGTACATCTTTAATCTAACACCATAGCCCTAAATCTGTTCTGGTTTTACAAATGCCTCTAGTTATTTCATTTTTATCAGTGAAGAAAATGAAATAAAAAGTATTTTATACTTAACACCAAACAGACTATGTTATCCCAGAAGACGTGCTTAAATAATTTAGCTGTTAAAAGAATCTTTAACTATAAATGTACTAAATTCCAGCACAAAAGATTAACTACAAAAGAAATTAACACTGCCTTAGGAAAGAGAGATAACATTTTTCTAAGGCATTTCTAAAGCTTTTTGATATGCTATTTTTTAGAATTATATCTGGAGAGAACTAATATTTTTAAATGAGACTTTCAGAGCTGCTCCAATTACAAAGTAATATTTCTGCAAGTTCAAGAATTCTGTGGAACTTGTTCGGCTCTCATTTAAAAAAAAAAAAACAGTACACAATTTTTACCCATTTAAAGAATAATACCTAACAATCAGAATTTATCAATAAAAGGACATGCAAATAATATGCACCAAAAAACACGTTGCTCCTGGTTCCAAGAACAACTTTGTCACAACATATCAAAGCAAAATAACATTTTCTCCCCTTAACAACTTAAAAGTTTCCAGGGCTTTATCACCAGTCGAAGCAGTCTGTTTGCATTCTCCAATACAAACTGACAATCTAGTGATACACTACATTAAAAATTCTCTGTAGTATTGACTGCCTGAAGCTGATGCTCCCTTGCTAAATGCAGTGCAGTTCAATTAACAGCTCTTCAATATACAATTTAATTTTTCTTTCATCTTGATCCACAGCTGAGCTTGAAATGAGGAATGCTGCAATAGATGTACTTTAAATATTGAAGCAAGTCTTTATAAATAAATCTATCAAACTTGTAATGATTTCTGTCATAACCAGACCAAAACAGATGAACCTGAATGTCTGGGACTTTCAGGTCCATGCATTGTTTTTCTCAGCCTTACAGGGCTGTGAGTTGCTGGTGCAGGGGGGGCTCCAATAATCCCCCTACAAAGCAGAAGACGTTTGCCCTTACTGCACCATCCGTAGCAGGCAGAGGAACACTTTGCTGCTGCCGCTTTATAAAGCTAAGCCTTTCGCATGTAAAAATCCGACTTTTCACTAATGTTACCAGAACGGACTCCAGTTTTAATATTTCTCTCATTATTTAAAAAGGTAACCCAACAGAGAAGTGCACGGCATTAGCTTCCATTACCACATCTGCTCTCAACTGGCAGACAACCAATGCTGGATTGATAAGTAAATATTTAATGCATAAATACTACCCTGGATACCTTTTTTCCCCCCTGCAGTGTGAATGTACATAGTACGCTTCAAATTTTCTCTAGGTAGTCATGCCATTTCACAGGAAAATGTAAGGTTAATTTAACCAGGACAGAATGAGATACTGCAGTTCAAAGTTACTCTAAGTGGGACACTGCTGAAGGAAGCTATTAATATCTCTTACAGTGTGCATGCTCAAGGAAACATCGTGAATCAGCTCATTTCTCATAGGTATACTACACAGCTTTCAAAATGGTAGGATTTACTTCTGTTCATCAGAAAGGAAAGCACTCTGCTTTAAGCTAGAGGCATTTTCTACTCTTTAAACATATTCACAAAAACAAACTTGACAACACTTACTGCCTTGGGTAGTAGAGAAGCACCACCGACATGGAAGGCTACCAATCAGCACCAGAGGAGTTGCAAAGCGAGAGGCTCCACCGAGTGAATGTAAGCCATTAGAAGAACAGTAATCAGTTTCAGATGAATTCAAATTGCCCTTCCTCAACTTACACATTAATGCAAAGTGAAATAAACAGGTTTACCTCGTTTGTGTCCACATTTGTAATGGTATTAGCTGAGATTTTATTCTTAATTGTTATGTTTCTTTCTTCGTCATGTATTTTTAATCAGTGACCTATCACTTTACCAAAAAAAAGTCTTTATAACTAGCCGGTCTTGTTATTGTCACCATTTCCTTTTTCCTTTTATTTCTAGTCTTACTTTCTTTTAAAAGAAGTATCTCAGTACTGTATTTTAAATTGTCACTGAAATAACATTCAGCATTTACAGTAATTAACTCATCATTACTTTGAATAACTAAACTAATTGGTATGCTCTACAAACCTGCAACACTGCAGAATTAAAAATAAACATAACAAAGATATAATTTACAACTAATCTATACTTACAATTAAAGTTAGTTTCAAGATTTATTTCATTCTATTATTTTTTATTAGCTACAGCAGACAGTAAATGGGGTGTACCACGTTCTGCTTTGCAAACACCTAGGTTATAAAACATAATTACACAAATTAATTAGAAATGAGTACATACACTCATGTCTTTGTTTGTAACCATAACATGTTAAACATGACTACATTAATGAGCAGTTCCTAAAAATTATAAGATAGTAAAACCAAGTAAAATTTTAAAGCACCCTGACCACACAAGCATCACCCTGGCACAGAGAGCCACTACTACTTAAATTCTCTTCATGTCCTGTTTTGAGGTTGCAGGTGGTATAGAGATCATTCTTCTACGCAGCAGATTAGCAACTCTGTGAGAACTCGCAACACCCAATGTACCATTGCAGAACAGAAGTCCAGACTAAAATGTTCCCTGAACTAGGTCACGTACTTTCTTTCCTACCTACTCTCAAAGGTTCTCTGATGTCTAAAAGCCTAAGTCCCCTCAGTTCTGCCCACTGACTAGATACTCACCCTTTCACAAAGCTCAGTGTTTAACAGGAACCTAATTATGCTAAGCATGTTTATTCCTTTGTAAAAATTTGCTTCTAAACACTCTATGGGACCAAAAACTACTAGACAAGGAAGGGCAGATACAGTGACTGCGCACGCCTTGGTTCCCTGGGAAATCAGACTAGAGGTGACTCTCCAGAAAGCAAGGAAACAAAGTTATTTGTACGCTTTCTTTTAAAACCAAGCAAAACAAGTGTTTATTCATTTGTGGAGACCAGATCTGTACCTGCTGCACTGTACTAGCAGTGTCCATTACTACATTATACTGCTCTAGCATTTCAAGTACACGTAAAGCCTGCATCAGCAAGATGCATTTCTTTCAGTCCCACCATGGCAAAGTAAGAGGTACTAACCATAAGCTTTTTTTAGCAATTTAATTGCATCTTCATAAAGAGCATCTGCCAATACAGCTAAACTGGATCAGATACGCCTCACCAGTCCAACACGTTGTCAAGAATCTGTAGGGTGAACGTCGTCTAGGATCTCCTTTGAAGGTGGGCGTTTAGGACTTTTATGTACTAATAGCTCTTTGTCATGACAACCAACAAATATTCAAGGCCTAAGAGACCTAAAGATGTTTCAGTTAAAACCAAACTACAGTCAAATCATTATACGTCCCTTAAAAGAATTAGGGAATACTAAAAGACCAGAACTACCCTACACATTACATAGCTGCTGTTTGTGTATTAATAAGGATTTAGAGGACCTGAAAGAGGCATCTACAAAGTACAAGTCTAAGGTAAAGACATGCTGATTTACCTTCTTACTAAAAATTAAAATTACAGTTTTGATAAGTACGCTTATGAAAATACAAAAGTATTCAGTTATATACTTTATACTATTTTTTCCTTTATGGGCTAGTATCAGCTGCTCAAGATGTATTTAGGTGGTTCAAGCTTGTTTTGCATGGCTCCAGAAAAAAAAAAATGACAGAAATTACCCCAAACATTAATTTCGTTACATTAATTCAATACTTCTATTTAATAAGCAAAATTTATTGTTCAAGTTAATGCTGTATCTCAGTGACCTCATGAAATAAGTGAAAGAACAAGTTTAACACACTATTGCTTCTTTTTACGTACCAAGTAATAAATATGTTTCTGCAAAATGATACACTGAGTATCTTTATTGGGACCAAGTTAATAGCAGTCTAGTGCAAAAATTGAAACATTTAGATTGTGTTTTCAATGTAATTTTTCATTAGGAACATCTTCTCATCAATAGCGTACTATTAAAGAAACAAGAGTTGCTGTTTAGAAAACACAAAGAAAGTGTTTACCTGTTCACTGTAGGCATAGCATCATATCTAATTCACTCTGGTTCAGAGTTCTCACATGGCAAGTCACAAGTAAAAATCAAAATGAATTTTTAACAGGACAAATTGCATTACAGAAGTAATGCATGCTTTCCCCTCTAGCACAATTGGGAAAGCACATATGTGAAGTGCTTCCTTCCAAGACATAAAACAGAAAGGAGAAAAAAAAAAAAAAAAAAGATTTGTACATTGCCTCACTTCATAATGAAAGGGTAGTTATATCTTGTGTGTACTCCCTCAACACAGCTCTAATAAATCTCAGTAACACAGTTACAGATTAAAAAAAAAACAAACAAACAAACAAAAAAAAACCCCACACCAACCAGAAAAGAAAGAAGAAACAAGCACAGGAGAATTCAATCACCTTCACACATTTGACATTAAACACCTCAAATTACAGCAGATATTGGCAGATATCTCAACACTTGCAAATTAAGTGTGGACAAATGGCTGCAGACATACAACTGACGTTCTGCCCCTTAAAAAAATCGTCATGCATAAGGATATTTAGGGTCTGATCCAAAAGTCAAGGCAACAGAAAATTAGTATATTCAGTGGGCTTTGGAAACAGACCTTTTCATGATTAAGATATTCATTCTTCTGAATAGCAGCACATGGATATACCTTAGGTACACAGTCTCTTACTAAACCAAGCATCATATATATTTTCAGCACAACAGCATCATGTCTATTTACCCTAATGCCTTAACCAACTGGGTTAAATAAGCAGATAATAAATCATCTTATTCATACAAAAATAAGAACGTCTGGGCCACAAAGGTTTTGATGATTAGTTTGTGAAAATCCCTAAAGAAACCATGACCATTTTGGACCCTGCTTGGTCCGTTTTCTCCTTACGCACATGGTAAACAACAGTTCTCATCATGCATTGCTAAAATGGGGATTTTCAAGAAAGCAGCGTAATTTCTCACAGCTAGCACTAAATATCACAACATAAGATAAAAGAAAAAAAATTAACAGGCTACTGAAGAGAAGTCCAGGGCATCAAGCAAAGTCCAATACTCTTCTTTCCTCAACTCACTGCCTCCAAAGATAATTATCAGGATTAAAGGGAACTAAAGGATGAGGAGAAATTAGTAAGGACAGTAAATTAAGCAAAATATACGATGCTTTGGCTTCACAGTAATAAAAAATTCAGAAATATCATTAACAAACATACAAATTAATAGTACTTTTCAGCACTCTACTTAGGAAGTCTACTTTCTACACATCTTCTGTATTCCTGTTGAACTCCATCTGCGCTTGTTTTAAGTCATTTATGCTGCTCTGTAGTCATATAAGCCAGATAATTATCTGCAGTTTTATAAGCTATTGTGGATCATGAACCAAGTCAGTGCTTCTTTTGATGTCCTCATGTTAGTCCCTTGTCACTGTAAAAAAACTAAATGATCCAGCAATAAGCATCTTTTTTTCCCTTTTTTTTTGTAATGCATAACAATTATGCCATCATCCTACACCGTGCTAGAGTTGCTATTTTCCTACTCGACTATATTCAGCATTGAGTAGAACTGACATAGACCTTAACATTTTTGTCTTATCAGCAAATATCCTTTGAACATTATCAGACTGTCACAGCGCTGCAGATACAAGCACTAGAGTTTCAGAAGTGGGAAGAAAATAATCTCTCTCTGTTTTCTTCCCTATACTAAGCTCAACCAAGAAAAGTTCCTCTACTTCATAAGACTCACTTAACATATTGACAGACTGGTTACAAGCCTAAGAACACAAATCTTTAAAAATTCCTCACATCGCAGACTGTGTGACCCATCAAACCAAACTCCTTGGGATCTGAAAATGTTTATAACCCCCAAATTATGAAGTGAGAAATCCCTTCCATTTAGTTTTAATTTCTGAGTAATTTTTAGGGCAAAGGCCCATTTCACAGAAAAGCAAGAAAAGAGCACAACACACGGTAGGTTAGCAACAAGTGTGCATTTCACCTAATGAGCAAGACTAAATTTTGCTATGAAGCATTCATTTTCTTCAAAGTATTGAAAGACCTACAGCCGTTCAATTATTGCCAGCTAACATACTATTTACGACTACTACTAACAGATCCTCCATCCTGTTCACTTCTGATAATGAAATAAACTAATAAAGTTGGGGGTTTACTGTGAAAAGTCAGTTACACTGAAATCTACAAGATCTTGAACATAACCATTAGGGAGTTTTGTTTACTTTTTATAAAATTAAAGCACAGAACCAATATGAGGACAAAAATGACCCACTGGATTTCACCATGACTTTTATAAAAACTTATCACAGTACGTATTAAATCGTTAGTGAGACACAATGCTGCTTGTTCATTTTAAAATGCAGAGAACGAAACTCATTGCAGAAGCAAAAAAGGACCAATAATATAATTACAACGTGGTGCCTGTGCAGTCGGCGTTAATGCCGTTATTTGACATTGCAAGGCTATGCCTTCTCCCCCGAGCCCCGCTGGAGACAAGGTTCACCCTAATTGGTTCCAAAGCACAACCCACCACCAACAGCCTTCCTCTGGCCCAGGAATGGTAATTTCCACACGACTGTAAATAGTGTTTGCAAACAATACAAACACAGTAATAAGAGGCTAGGTGGGTAATTAATGTGGTTACAAAGCAGCTTATTTGCATTTTTATTTAAAATTGCCTTCTTTAAAAAGCAGCTCAGATTTCTTTTTGCAAAAGGAGCCTTGGTTAAGGAATAGAGCAGTAATTACTCTCTTTAGGGGTTCTTTTATACAACCTTTAGGGAATTAGAATGAAAAGATAAGCAGAATTATAAAGGGAATCATGTAAAATAAGAAATACTCTATAAACACTTAGTACTGTATTTACCATAAGCTAAGCTTGTCTTCTTCATTAATGGAATATATTACAAGCTTATGTTACAATCAGATTAATTGTGAAGATGGTTTTTTTTATTAAAAAAACACACCAAAACTATATGCAGCCACTTTAATGCCCCCACTCCTCTTCTCTCCTACAACTGACAACCAGAAATCCAGTCACAGCAAAACTCAGTTTACGTAAAAATGCATCTACCTAGGCTATAATAAAGAAGTTTTCAGTATCAACAACACTAAACAGTTTTACAAAAGAGATTCTGAGAGGGAAAGGTTCAGAAAACTATCAAACCCAAGTTACGTTAGTATATGTAAAGTATCAGTGAAAACCAAACTTCTCTGCACCCTCTAAGTTGCACTCAAGCCAACGTATAAAGGCTACATTTTTTTAAAGATAGACACCTACAGACAGGTTTTTAATATTGTTGAGCAAACAGTATTCCTAGTGCCATTTAATTGAAGACGAAGCACAAAGTACAGTTTTGAAGGGGTTATTCTTAGTTTTGTTTCTGTTTGGGGAGGTATCTTAAAATTTTGGTTAGAAAGCCCATACTGCATTTAATTAGTATTATTACAAAGCTTTAAGCATGCTAGGGATTTTGAGACTCACATGTTCGCAATAAGAAAGGCAGGGCTGTGCTAAAGAAACAAATCACCAAAAATATCACCTCAACATTTCTATACATGAAATTCTGCTGGCTGGAGGAAAAAAATTAAGGAATGATAAGACACTGTGACTTCTCTGAAAATTACATTTTAGATATATATATTATTATTTTTTTTTAATGTGTAGCAGATGTTGGAAGGTGAACAGAATTACGAAAACAGAAGTAGTCAACTCAAAAGACAACTTTGTCTTTACTGGAGGAAATGATGGCAAATTCACTAACTATATTAAAACTTTGCAATCCCATTGCTACGCAAGTGCTCTGTTGGTTTTTTATCAGCTGTGTGATTATGACCATTATGAACTCATACATTAGCACAAAATTCCAATCCAAAGTAGAAATCCAAAAGTAAAGACAAAAGTAGAGCAAACCATACGTTCCCAGACCATTTATTCATCCCCCTATTCAAGTATATTTTCAGGAACAATTAATTTCTTGTACAAGGCACAAAACCAAAATGAGCTAAAGTGACCAAAACATCGCAAAAAATTATTATTTTTTTTTCATTTTGTTTCTCCCCAAAATTAAGAACACTCTGGTTTTATTCCTCCACAGATAAAACTCTGCAGATCTTCTTTCCTTCAGAATGGCCAGACTAAATAAAAGTCACCGTCATGACAAAAAGTCTGCAACTGGCAGGTCAGCAGGGTCTTGTGGAATTCCAAACTCATAGCCTGTGCAGGACTAACCTCACCCCCCCACCCCACATCATCCCCAACAGTCCTCACATGCTTCTTGCAGCAAAGAAACCCTTTCTCTGGCATCCTGGCTTTTCCTAGGGATGGATGAAACGGGCTGTAACAACCGCAGAAGCTTTTCCATGATTTGATGAGGCTACAGTGAACTGCAGGAATGGCTTACAAACAGCAAGCCAAATCACCCTACTCGAAAGATATCACAGCATTTTCCCTAGTGTTGCCATAAAAACAGTCCTCAGCCATTCTTCTTAAGTACCATCATCTCTCCTAGCTATAAAGCTAATCTGTTGCATCATTCTTTTCCTTCACCAGCATCCAGTTTTTCATTATTAGTAGCAATCCTTCTGCTTGCCTTATCTATGTTGGCAAAGAAGTCCCAATTTATTTCAATGTGCCTCATTATACCGGCTTTCCTCATATCTGAGGAAAAGATGAAGGAAAACAAAGATTTCTGCCTTTTACTGAGCAGTGCCTTCATTCATATTACTAGGCTTTTTAAAAATGTTATTTCCCACACATGTAAAATTTCGACAGTGCTAAACTGCTGTAAATTCCCTTCTACCTTGCTGGACATTCTAAACTTTCTCCTGCATTTATCATCTCTATTATCACCATTAAAAAGTATTCTCTACTTAGAGATGTGCCAACAACATAAACCAGAACCTTAACAAAATAAAAAGATGACACTACAAAACGTTTATGTCTATTTCCTTAATCCCTACTTATTAAATAAGAACTGAGTTCCGAGAGCACTAAATCCTTTGCTTGCTACCATTACAATGGAAGCCAATGTGACTACACAGGGTAGTGAGCATAAAATATCATGAAAAGTAGATCTCTGAAGAGTCCAGAATTGAAAACCCTTGGGCAGGAACCTCAGCTATTTATACTATACATTTTTCCTGCAAACTGTCACATACATACGAAGAATTAATATTAATGATCTTTGCTTTATGTAACCAAAATTCTGTATTTCACCGAGTACTGTACAGCAAAGATCAAAAACTGACTCAATAGATCTGTAGTCCTTTTCAAGTAGATAAAAGCTGAAATACAGCCACCTTTTTAAGAAATATTTTCCTTTTTATCCACTTTCACATTAGCATTCACTTTATTTTGAATCGCAGCTAGCAATTGAACCAGAATAAAAATATTTGAGAAGCACATTGAGAAATAAAACATACATCAAATCAACTAAACTTTTTTAATTTATCCCTGTTTACTGGAATTATAAGCTATATGAGGTCCTCTAAATGCTTGGAAAATGCCCACCAAATCCTTTAAAGCCTCCTGCACTCACACTGACCGGCTTTATGTTTCATAAATGTAATTACTTTAAAATATCACTGTATTTTTCTTGATAATAAAGCTCTATCTTTACTGTAGAAACAGAGCAGAGCTAACTATGGATGAAGATGCAAGTATGAAAAAGTTCAGCTGTAGCCAGTACATCAACTCTGGTTTTGCATCTAAATGCAATCAGCATGCAGTAGGATGCCCAACACTGCAAGTTAGAGGCTTAACATATCTGCTATATAATTCAGACTCTGTTTTACAATGATTTCATTACTGACCATAAAAACTGTAACAGTGGAACTGTATAAACAAACTGAACAGTGTTTTTACTGTAAAACATGAATCTAATATAAATATTTGCCTCTCCCTTTTCTCAGCATCTGTAATGAAAGTAAATTCATGCCATATGTTTATAGCGTGCAAAATAATAGATCTCAACAATTCATCCGTGTAAATGTCGGTTAAATTGTTTATTTAATGTTTTTAACTTTGCAAGGGTTTTTTTAAGCACAAATTTCCTCACAAATCATTAAAGGCTCTTGCTCTTGTCAGTGGCTACATCCACCAACACACAGCTGGTTTTAGAGATGAATCTGGCAGAAAAATTTGAAGATCACAGATTTCTCAACTGATAACCAGATCAATAGCTCTGACAGGTTGAAACATGTCCATGTGGATAGTTACTGTCCCAATGCACCAGCCTGCAAAGTGAAACAAGCTGCTGCCTCAGACATGTCAGAAGACTTCAAAATACAAAAGCAACCGCTTTCTAGCTTCTTATACTAACAGAGTGACGAGCAGACTGTATTACATCTAGATTTTCTTAATGGTGTGTATGCATGCTACTACTGTTTAAAAATTATGTCTACCATTATTTAACAATTCACTGTACATCTGTATTCGGAAAACACCTTCACAATACACTTCACTCTCCTAAAGTGTCTCAGCTGAGTAGATTACTCACAGAAACTTACTGAATTCTTGAACATTACAGCCAAAGTCTGGTCATACTTTCTGGTCTCAATCAGTTGTTACAAGCACCAGTACCGGTTAAAGCTTACGCTGTGAATTCTCCACTAGTAATATAAAGTCCGATTCCATTGCAATTACAGTTACTTAAAAGATTCCTTCACAAAAATCTGGCTCACACTCTTAAAAAGAAACTACTCAGCAGTGGCAATAATGTTTAGTTTGAGTGTCTGTGGCTGCACGTGAGACAAGTTGACACAATTTTTTTTTATTGCATTACCGGTTAGCTTTATACGAGATACTACCTCTTCCTCCAAGGCCTTTTCCCCATAGCAAGGTTTGGATAACTACTTTTACCTTGATTCTTCAGAACGGTCACTATTCAGAGCACTGGAAGATGAAGTATGTCTTTACATTGCAGGCTTTTATAACTGTATATTACACTGTGGTGGCATGTAAGCCAATAATATATAGTTTTAGAATACTATGCTTTGAAACAATACAATTCTTTATTACAAAATAACAAGACAATATTGGAAATAATATTTTCAGATCAATGCACGTGCTCTACCAGTAGATATTCTGAAATATTTTCTGTTTTGAAGAGATTACTTTTTAAGAGCGTTTATTTAGCACTGCTTTGAAGCTCTTTAATTCTGTACTAACAGACTGTGGCTCCATTCAGTATTTACCACATCTCCAAAGCCATCTTTCACACATTCTTCAGTTTTTTTCCATAAATTAAAATCTGCCACTAATCATGGTGAGATGTCCTCCCTCAATCTCTCACATAAGTTAATTCCAAGAACAATTTATTATGCCGTTTCTAATGTAGTCTTATATAGTTTTGGTATGGAAATCCTGTATTAAGTCTAACCATTTTACAGAAAAAGCTTACAAAATTAGCATCCAACAGATAGAAAGGGAAACTTTATCTCCTGTATCAAGATTAGCATCCATTAGTACCCAGAGACTAAGACAGAAATAATTTTCCAGAGCTATTCTGTACTCCGTCTACATACACAAACAACCATAAACCAAGGACACCAGTGGAGACTACATGGGAAATCAGTCCCCCTTCCTTGAGGGGGAAACACACATAGTTGACACACAAAAACTGTTGCCCATGTTCTGTATAAATGTGCCTAGTTTGCTTCTCATCTTTCTACGCTTTACAAGATTACAGCTGGAATACACAGACTCACCAGGTTTTAATTTTATTCGGTTACTTAATCAGCAAGAATATAAATCACTCGTTAGGTGAAGAATGCTTTGGGGAAAGGAATACAGCAAGGAGTCACATGTATTTTGTTGGTGTTCTTCAGAGCCATTCTCCCTTCTCTTGTCACATCCCTACCTTAAGTTTCTACATATAAAACAAACCCACATTTTCTTTTTATAGTTTCTAATCTTTGATGTAGCTGAAGGCTTAACACTGAGGAATAATTACAAAAGAAACATTATACATTTTATGAAATATTAAACTTACAACTTATCTTTTAATATCTACTTCAAAGATGATTTGACAGGAATAAATAAATGAGAGCTTCTTGGCAAGAAAAGCTGTGACTTATGAAATATTTTACTCATTCATATTCTTAAGTATATTCTTGAGAATACCGCTAACATCTGGAGCTACACAGACTTACCCAAACATTCTGCTCATAGTCAATTAGGAAATTATATCAATAATAATGTAAAATAAATTACCTAGCTCTCTTCCTGGAGCATAGATTTCAATGTTCGTCAGAGCAACTATGTGTACAAACAGCGCTGTAGTGTTTTTCATTAAGCCTTAAAGTCAATTAAGCTACGAATTGGAACAATCATTCCTCCTTTGCAAAGTATTGATATTTTTTCTTGGCTGCTTTCAGGTCTTTTCACTACTCAAGGAAAGATTTATGTTTGACAATTTCTTTCTGATTAAAATGAATCATAACTCTAGAATTCTAATTTCCTCTTTTCCGAGCAAGAAATTATCAAACAGTTTTAAATTGATATTGAACATCATTGCGCATGAACATTCATTTTCAAGATATCAAATGTGAAGCTATACTGATCTCTCTTTTTATCTGCTGCATTTACATATTTTCTCTTCCTTTCTCTCCATGTATATAAAACATTAGATTATACCAATATAATAAACTATACCGCTCTATAAAAATTATATTTGACAGACCAGCTGGACCAGTCACATTAAAACTTGTCACAATAGTTTACATAAGGCAATTAACCTTTATTTGCAGTAACAGAAAAATTGCACTGTAGTTCAGAAAGAAAATAACTGGAGTACTGCAGGTAGCAAACAAATGTCAGTTATCAAAAGTAATTAGCAAGTTTGTACAGGTAATCGCTACTCAAATGGCTCAAACTCTCTATAAAAACAGCTCTTCAGACATGAATTGTTAAAAAACAGTTTCTAGATTTGTTTCCAACAGCCAATTAAGATCAGTTTGAATTTTTCTTAAACATTATGGCAACTAATCTGAAACAGTCACACTTTCTCCCATTATTCTTCCCGGTTTCTATAAATCTTAACAATTGAATTTTTCCAAGCCATTTAGCTGTCCCATTTTCTCTTTATAAACTTGATTTTCAGCCTGCGCCGAAAGCGGACTGAACCAGCGGGTTTTGCCTACCAGCATATTTAAAAGCCCAACAGGCCCAAAGAGGAGCTGTCTTTCCGCAGACACTCACTGACAGCGTTCCAGACAAGGATGTCACAAATATACTCAAAGGGAACAAGCTGGATGGTTTCCCTAAGTACTGTTACATATGCCGTACAGTTCATGCACTTTACAAGAAAATGGGGTTTAGACGTTCAGTTAAAGAGTAGAAACACATTTACCAAATTTCCACCCCTCAAAATACTGCAGGAAGACAGTATTTACAGCGCAGCTCAGAGATTTAATCTGAACAATTTACAAGATAACATAAACCAAGCAGGTAACGCTGCTGTTGCCAAACCTGTAACATGAACATGAGGCTTCTGAGGCTGCATCCTAAACAGCTGTATTTTTTTAAAAATTGGTTTTCAATTTCAATTTCCTTTCAATAGTTTTACTTTCTCTAGGAACAAGGGAGACAAAATACCGTGGATGCTTTGAAGTTCTTTATAGCAGGATAGTTACAGCTACATGTTGAGAATTCATCTGAACCATACTGCAGAGGTTGTTGATGTTTTTCTTAAACTGTTTCATTTTAGGAAAGAATTTTCAATTAACAACTTCCTGCTCCATACTTACATCTATAAACTAAAAATTAATATTTTACATCAATAGTTTAATACTAGTATCAATCAAATTAATCTTTGTCTCTTTGTTTTCAGTAACTGATATTGGGGCAGGTTTTTGTGTTTGTTTTCCTCAAGATTGCTCACAATTTGATGTAAATTTTAAGCATCTTGTAATTCATCAACTAATTCTCCCCTGGTTACACACTCCAAGTAATTAAAGTTCAGTAATAACTTATTCTTTCTGCTCCAGCACCTGCATTTCATTTGTTTATTTTCCCAGAGTCATAAATCTGAGGGACTGTCAAAGTGCCATAATATTAGTGCAATAATCAAAGTTAATTAATCCCTCTCAATAAACAACAACAAAGCCATTACAAAGATGCATTGAAGGTTTTCCAGCTACCCAGTTTACAGATGAGATTCTTTCCTGAACAATTAGAATTTGAAAACTGTTAGTAAATATATGTAGTGTTTCTGAAGTAATTTGACCTTCAGTGATCTTCATTCAATTAACAATTCATTAATTTTTGGTGATATAATGTAGGTATTAAGACAAGTACTCCTGAACTCCCATTGCCTTCAGTGTCTTCAGAAATATTTTCAAAATTAAGGAGATAATGGGTTATTTTTCAAATGAAAGGTACCCAGTACTGCCTTATTTTAGTTAGATAAAACACATATATAGAGATCTATTTAGTTGGACTGGGGCTACCGAATTCAGAAAACAAAATATCACCAAATACAGTTCTATTGAAAGAGAACAGACAGATGAACTTTAAGAAACCAACACTACTATTTTGCATTATGCTATTCTGTTGGAATTCTCTTGGACTACCATGCTATTGAAACAAAAAAAAAAAAAAAAAAGAGTGCGCTTTAATGTGAAGTATTGAAGGGGAAAGGAAGATATTTTTCTCTCCCAATCCTTTACTGTAAATCATTAGTATCATCCAGGCAAGAGAAAAAATCTTAAATACAAAGACTGTTTCTTGAAGAAACTTGTGGTTACAAAAATTAGCAATATTATATAAGCATCACCTATGTGGAAATACTTATTTGTAAATAAGCACTGTTTATTTTGTACTAATAAATAATTATCTCTAGACTACTGATGTGTAAATATTAATACTATTAAGTGTTCTTCCATATCACCTAGGAGCACTTGAAATATTTTCAGAGCTTGGGAAATAAAGCTAAAACACTCATCACAATTTTTATCAGGAAAGAAATAAAATTCCAAGAATCTGATCCTACAGTTTATTATTTAAGCGTATAGAACTGTATCAATAGATTATCTCCTGGAAGTCAGCAGTCACAGCAAGCTCTGACAAAAGTACCTTGCCACCTTTACTAAGTAGTAAATGATTACCGGAGGAATGAATTAAGAACACTGAATGACAAAAAAAAAAAAAAAAAAAAAAAAAAAAAAAGGGGGGGCAAAGTTAGTAGTCAAAGAGGAACAAGGGAAGACACAGTACTGAAGAGCTTGTATCTGCATGATAAAATGGAAGAAAAATACAGACTGCCTGGCAGCAGTGCTGTGGGCCTGATGGACTGGGAAAGAAAAGGAGGGAAGCATTCTTGGTTTTGAGAAGTGTAAGGATGTTCCTCTGCAATCTGTCATAGTATAAAAAGTATGAGCAAAATAGTAACTTTCCCTAACCTTCCCCCCCACCACCACCAACATAACTTGCGGCTGTTTCATCTTGTCCTGTCACTTGTTATCCTTCCTGACCTTCTTGTAGATGGGTGTCACACTGGCTAACCTCCAGTCAACTGGGACCTCCCCAGTTTGCCAGAACTGTAGATAAATGATGGAGAGAGGCTTGGTGAGCTCCTCCGCCAGCTCCCTCAGTGCCCTCGGGTGGATCCCATCCAGCCCCACAGACTGGTGCGTGTCTCAGTGGAGCAGCAGGTCACCGACCGTTTCCTCCTGGACGGTGGGGACTTCATTCTGCTCCTCCGCATCCCTGTCTTCCAGCTCAGAGGGCTCAGTACCCAGAGGGAAGCTGGCCTTGCTATTAAAGACCGAGGCAAAGAAAGCAAGGGGTACCTCAGCATTTTCCTCATCCTTTGTGGCAATGTTCCCTGCCGCATCCAATAAAGGATGCGGATTATCCTTGGCCCTCCTTTTATTTCTAATGTATTTGTAAAAACATTTGTTGTTATCTTTCAAACACTCAACCCTACTGTCACCATCCTTCAGCTCTAGGCAGTCGAAACGCTCCCTGACATACAGAGCTACCCCACTGCCTCTCCTTCCTTGCCCACCCCTTCTGAAAAGTTTGTAGCCATCCAACATTCTCCTTCAGTTACACACTTTGGTTCTGGAAACGTCCTGTCCTATTAACTATGATACATGCCTCAGTGGGTCTTTCCAACATTTTCGCCATTACAAAGCATCTGCATGTAACAGACAACAGCATGTGAGTCCTTGCAGTCCAGTGCAGTTGTACGAAATGAAAAGTATCACTGATACACCAGTAACTGAACAGGATATTACAAAATAAGACAAATCCCTTTTTCCTTAGATTCTTGCATGGCAATGTCATATCTACTTAACTGCTTGTACTGCACAAAACACTTCACATCTTGAAAAACATAGCTTAGTGCTGGACACTACAAACGTTCACTTACCCATTCCAGGAGGATGCGCTGTACAGCTTCATTGCCTCTTGACGTATTTCTGCAGGCCAGAATAACATATGCCCCATGCAGTGCAAGAGACTTGGCAGTTTCAAAACCTATGATAAAACATTTTTTCCTAGTCAGAAGTAGGTCTTGGTAACAAAACAGAGCTATAAAATTACCTGAAAAGGTGAGCCATGCACTTAAGTACACCGGCACTACCTGCACTCTGACCACCTGTTTGACAGTCACCTGGATGTTTAAGAGCACATATGAAAAAAGGCAGACACCTCAATTTGAGCAGGCCTTTGGGACAACAGTTGTATGTATTTTGTGCAATACAGACTTGGGATCTTCCAAAATCAGACTCAATTTATCTGCCTTTGTGCCTTCAGCTGTTAGCAGAGCAGGATTACACATACTCCTTACTTGCCCGACAGTGAAGAATGAATTACGGCAAGATGGCAGAACTATCATGCCTAGCAACATCACACTGAAAGTGGTAAGAGTATTCTAAGATTGAGCTCTGGGCTCTTTAGATGCACAGTTAACCTCTGATTCATTAATCTGAGGACCACCTGTGGCAGAGGGATCATCCAATGGGATGTGTGAGGGGTAAGAACCAAAAATCACATGGAGATAACTGCTCCTTGTTCCAATCTGAACATCAGCCTATCTGTGGACCACAAAACCAAGGACCAGAGAAGTATCCAAGTGTTAAACCATTCCCGGGAGGGGTTATCAAGCTGATACTTAGAAAATGAGATTTTATCTAAGGAGATCTGTAATCTACATGTGTATTTTATTATCCACACACTTTAAAATCTTTGCTAAAATTTTCTTTAAATTACCCATGTAAAATTAACTCAGGTTTTGTCCCATCTTCAACTGATCTATGGAGAACAGTTTTTCACAATTCTTCTCATTACAAATAATCAGTCAAATACCATGCAGCTTCAATACGTTGGTTACAGAATCATGAGGCTAAACAGGTCACTGGATGTACCAGATGACAGAGAAAAAAAAAAATAATCCCTGAAAAATTCCCTTTCACATAACTCATTGACATGACTTCATCTGTGAGCACATTCTTTCTAAATCTGAAAGAAGCAGACAGACAGTTCATACTTCACTGCAATTAAAAATGCAGCATGAATCTATACCCCCAGGTATTTTGTTGTTTGTTTTCTTTCATCCATAGAAGTTTCACAGTGAATTCCTAAATGACTGTACACAACCTTTTTTTTCTGCAATAACGTTAATACATTTTTTTCTATTTCTGAATCTGGACACTTCATTTCTCCTTTCTAAACGGAGACTTCAGATTTCAGATTAATTTCAGTTTGTTAATTTGGGACTGTATTGCAATTTAATGAGATCAGTTCAAATTATAAAACTGTCCACAAAGAGCTGCAACTCTTTCCACCTTAAGATCATTTGCAAGCTTTGGAAGCATACTCTGTTTCACTGTTTAATTCATTAATGAAAAGCTGCATAAAGTTGGTCCAAGGTAAACTTCATTTAATTAAAAAAAAATCTGTGAGAATTTACAGCAGGAGGTGATGAGTTCCTGGGAATACAGAATGCCCATAAACCACAGAGAACTGAGCCAGAAACTGGTTTCTATCAGGGGTGACCTACTACGCATTTGTGATGTAAGCAACGGTATCACTGGGGCCCATCTCCATGGAGAACTATAACAACGACAGAAATTTCCATCTAGCTGAAAGAGGCATAGCATAGCTTAATGAATTCCAATTAGACAAGCTTAAACTAGAAAATGAAGAATCAAAATGAAATGCCCAGCAATTTGAGCATGTGAGGAAGTTAGAGAAGTATATGGTTTAGCTTTGTGACATTTAAAGCATGTTCATTTTCTTTTTAAAAATTGTTTACCAAAAAGCCTATTAAAATGGGCTGTCTCACTTCCAAAACACCCCGGAGCAACAAATTTCAGTTACAGTACAGGACATAACTTACATTATGGAAACAACAGACACCAAGATGAATTTATACCATTTTCTGCAATTACATACTTACGGTATTTAAGTCCAAGCAATTTTCTTGTATCTTTTTTAAAGCTATTCATTGTACAAAGCAACTTTAATTACCTGGGTAATTCATTGCATGCACATGAATTCAGCTACAGTATATGCAAAGATTTCCCATTCTAATTCCACTTTAAGCATCTTTAACTAGAATTTTTCATGTAACTAATGTAAGACTTATACCAGAATACTATTAGCTAGCTGTATGCTGCTTGTTTTGCACAAAAAAAACCCAAAACCACCAACCACTTATTTGGACCAGCTTACCATATTATTAAAAACTAGCTGGAATGCCAGGAAGTAAGAACAGTTTTTCCACTGTTATACACAGATCTAGAGCTGACTGCCAGTTCAATTAACTAAGCATGATGATGTTTTGCTAACTCTACCCCATGTCACCCTGCAAAATAATAAATTCCACGCCATTCTTTGTTATAGCTAGTAACTGATTCCCATTATAAACTAAACCGAGAAAGATGAAAATATAACCAAGTAAGTTACATGCTGCAAATTTAGTTAATTTTAATACCACCTTCATTTTTCCCTGCAAACTTCAAGATCAGTGTTAGAACACTTCTCTTTAGGATGTATGTACTCGCTCTTTTCTGGGCTACCAAAGGACGATTCTTCACCCTTAGGCAGACACGTTCTGGATCCTTCAATGAAATCTATGTGCAGAAAAAAAACCCCTTGTTTTAGAGGATTTTTAAGCAGCAGTCCATCCTTCCAGTCAAAATACTGTCACAGGTCAAGTGCTAATGTGTCTCCCGATCAGACATATTCTGAACTACTAACTCATTCACGAACACTCGCACTATATTTAGGACAGCTAGATTTGTGCAAAAGGAGAAAAACAAATCCAGGTATCCCAATCCACAACGTTCCAATTCTGGTTACAGGTAGAGATTGTATATAAACTATTACTACTTATCTTTTTATCACTGAGTGTGGAGCATAATTCATAAGACATCTTTTCAGACCATCTACCAGATGGAATATAGCAAGAAGAAATAGTAACAAAATACCTTTTTCAGAGCTCACTGGGATTTAAATATAATCTACCCACCAACTCGCTGACTCTCGAGACCAACATTTTTATATATGTCCTTAAAATAATTCTTCACAGACCTGAAAATCTTCATTAAGCAGTACAATTAAGTATCTTTGCAGTTTAAGAAAGAATTATGCAGGAGCTTAGAAGAACGCAACTTTTAACTGAAACACCTGAAATAGGAGTTCAGAAGCACCTCAGTATTCAAGTCCTTTTACAGCTTTACCTCTCTGATTCTTCTATGAAAACGAATGTTTCTTTCCTCCCCCAGTGTCACATACCTTAAAAAGGGAAGGAAGATCTTCTAGCAGGATGAAAAACTTTTTAAACAGAGTAACTGTGTTAAACTGAGTTTGCTAACAACGTAAATTTTAAAACTTCAGCCTAACACAGGGATTGGGTATTTAAAGTACAAAACTATTTACACTCTGTAAAGAAAAAGCTTACCTATCTAAAAAACTACATTGAATCCAACTACACATGGAATGTGTTTTCATACACCAAAGTAAAGCACAAACATCATAAACACCCAAATAATAGTAAAGCCTTTAAAAAAATAATCACCACAGTAGGGCTAAACAGAAAGAGAACTCTTAAATAACCATGTTAAGGATGTGCATAACTAAGGAACCAGAGCTCTTATTAAATCTACCCACACAAGAACAACTCTGTGGCCTTCAAAAGAACCAAAGATGTCTTTAAAATTGCACTTAATCCGAGACCGCAGCCACCAGTGTGCTCTCTTACACAGACACAGCGCTCTCACAATGAGGGAACATTAACAGCAACGATACCAGGTTCTTTTCCAGCAAACAACTCTTAGCCTCCAATGGTGAATCTTCCCTGTACCATAGTGCCAGGGTATTGCAGCTGCAGAGCTATTTAGTCCAGGTAAACCAGACAACACAGCCTGCTGCTGACAAGAACTACGGGCATTCACGTTCTGCCCACCCGCAGCAGCTGGCAAAGGGCATACACGGCTAAAGGAAACCGTGCCCAGCCTCAACGTATTACTGCTCACTGCTTCAGTTCTCAAAGTAGGCAGCTCAAAAAAAGCCACAAGACTTGACTATCTTCTTACAGAAAATCACACGTTATATACTAGTATTTTTTTTTTAAAGAAGGAACAACTACATTAGAAAAACAGCATAGGCTAATATACTTGAGCATCAAGGACAGCAAATTACGAAGAATACGATAACATACTTCCATCAAAAGTGACAGAAAAACAGTATGTCTAAATAATATACACTTTGGAAAAACCATCATAGCATATTTAAATAATCTATACTAAGTTGAGCAAGCATTCTATAAAATTAAAATAAATTTCAAGTGATTCTTCTGGAAATCTCAGGAGGCAAGAATCTTCTGAAACAGCCTACTCTTGCTGCTGTTGCTCTTAGCTCAATTAGTTCTAATTTGACACTGAGGTGAAAATCATGTTTCAGACATATATGAGGATCAGCATTATGGCACAGCTCTCTATATCAGCAGCTAACCTAAGAACCGGTAGAGAACTAACAAGAGAGCTACAAGCGCATAGGATCCACTGCAGACATTTAAAACCCTTCAGCCCTTTACTTACAGTGTGCTTTTCATAAAGACTCAAAAATTAGCACTCAATTTCATTCTGTGTCTTCTATGACTATTGTTCAATACTCTCACATCTACAGTCGACTACTATCACTGAATTTTGGGACAGATTTTCAGCTAACGATCTCAATTAACGAGCAGTTAGCATCGCTCAATTAATGCCAACTACATTGTGTCAACATACACCAGATGAGTATATGGCTCTGTCAAACAGTGCAACCTCCTCTATAAAACAAAGGGAATCACTGAGTGGAAGAGTAATTCAACAATTTATATAAATAACATAGACATCATACAGTCCATTTATCATTGGGGGATATTTTGTAAAAAAATTGCATCAGGCATTTACATGTTTTTAAACATTCCTTTATTTCAAGTATAACAAAGCTTGAATGCACAAGATGAAATTAAAAACATTTCAGACAATAGCAAGTTTTCTTCAGCTTCTCTACCTTCTCCCAAACCCTCCAGGATACCTTGGATCTGTCATTTACAACACACTCGAAACACAGTGACGCTATCTTTCTTTGCAACAGCTTAGTTCTCAATATAAAAGCCTACAGGGTTTGTTCATATTTAGTTTCTTCAAAAACATTTCTTCCTGTCTCTCCACTGATAGAACAGCTCTGGAAGCCCCAAGATTCTAAAATACCTTCTCATGTGCTTGAGTAACGATTTGAATAAAGCTAGCATGAGTCCAGCCTTCCCTGGGCTCTACGTCGCAGGCAGTTTGAATGCAAACTAAAAGGGACTCTAGAACAAAACATTCTCCCCTTCCACTCCAGTAAACATAGCGAGATCAAGTTAAGTGATCCATGTTCTGTGGAATTGGAAGTGAAAAGTATTAGCCTGCTTGTGTTACATATTTCTGGTCTTTCATATACTGATGGATTACTTATGGACTAGAACAGCAGAAACCAACTCTGATTTTATAAGCACAAACTTTTTCTGTCACTAAAAGTGTGTATTACTTTCACAGCTGCGTTCAGGTTTTTCTTTTTTGCCACTACATTGTTTTCAAACTTCCACGTTGCCTTCTGAATTGCAGCAAACGTCTACCGGGTTCTTATAAACAGCCAGATGCCCCATTTGCAGAGTGAAGCAAGTTAATTTTCGGAATAGATCTGGGGGGTTTTGGAAATATTTGCTTTTAATATAAAATGGGTAAGAGACTTATACAAAATCATTCTTTGATAAACTAGTAGCTGGAAGAACAGTTTCTTTCCCATATAGGGTATTACGATATTGCAAGCAAAAATCCAACTTCCAATGAATAGGAAGTTTTTTATTTGTACAATTTGGTTCTTCTCAGGAAGGATCAATAGTTTTATATAACCTTCATAAAGTAAAAGCAACGGCTTTTTAAATTAATTCTGCAATCTAGAAAATCTGAAACCTTAATTAAAACATTCTTGGCACTAAACATAAATGAAAAAATACTTTCTGGCCTCTTTCACTCAAGGGCAGCATAACCACTAGTTCAGGAGTTTGCATTTAAACACTGATAGTGTACAAAACATGCAAGTTAGAGAACTCCTTCCTCCAGACAGAAGTGATACAAAGATCGTAAAAAGAATGCTATTGGGGGGGGGGCGGTTCGGTCATCTTACTCAGAGCTCCTTCCAGAAAAAAACAAACAACTTCTTAGACACCTCCTCTTGAACTAAGAGGCCAATACATAGCACTTCAATTTTACTTTAAGATCTTTGGAAGAAAAATATTCTCA
This sequence comes from Falco cherrug, assembly GCF_023634085.1. Classification (NCBI taxonomy): domain Eukaryota; kingdom Metazoa; phylum Chordata; class Aves; order Falconiformes; family Falconidae; genus Falco; species Falco cherrug. The sequence goes on along the minus strand of NC_073710.1, from coordinate 16,122,490 downwards.
CATTTGGCCAGTGTGTTTCCGCACAACCAATCCAACAGCTTACCTAGAAAACGTACCGCATGCACAGAACCAGCAGAGTCTCCCCAAGCTTTAAGCCATCAAACAGAGCCCAGTACGTATGCATCTTTTTAAGCCCTTAACGTTCTGATAAGGCACAACAATTTTTATTCAACCACCAGAAGGTTCATCTGCAATATCCAATCATCAAAATTATACTCATACTATTTTTTTCTTTAATGCAGAAGTAATAAAAGTATCACAAAATTATTTTTCCAGGTAGATGATGTTACTTCCTTCAAACAACCTTTGTTTTGAAAATAAAACTACATTTTTCCTGGATCAAGGGTAAACTTCTATTTCAGCTAAAAAGGAAGAAAATGAGAATAACCAGAGAAAAACCCTGACACAAGACTTTTTTTTTTTTTAAATGCAACATGTACTCTACATGAAATGCAACTCCAGTTTTGCTTCAGAGGAGAGTTGTGAAAAGGTTAAACACTCAAGAACTTGCAAAAAATCCTCTTTATCATCCAAAATAGACTCTCATCCCAACTGCTGCATCTCAGCAACAGATTAGGTGTGCTTTGTTTTTTTGGGACCCAAGAGAAGTACATATAAATGGAGAAGAGACTCGTCTCCTAGACATCACTAGATTTATTTCAACTTGGAACACCTAAACCCCAGTGACAGTGAATCAGATCATCTTATTTAACACCTCAGGGAAAGAAAAAAAAAAAAAAAGAGTAAAGCAGATTCAAATGTGCTGAAGTGATGAAGAATTCAGAATAACATAAGCTTCTTTTCAGTTTGAAATACTGCAACAATGATGTGTCTGTGCAGGTGGTTTAAGGGTACAACAAGCAACAGATCTGTCACATGGAGTGATGGCAGCCATATGCAAAACACCACATCATTGACAAACTCAGTTGTCAGAGCCCAAAAAGCACCATGCATTCTGTATCAGGATCGGTTGGCCACAACCACTCTGCTCAATATAGGTATTTATGATAAAATCTTAAGAGACCCATTCAAGTTGCTCCAAATGCAAGTTTTCAAGGAAACAAAACACCAATGTATTTTTAGAAGACTAAATTTAAAATGAGCAATTTGCATTAAATACTAATGCACCTTTGTCTCTGTGTGTTTGCAGGCACATGGTAATGAGATACTGATATTTTTCATCGCAAAGTTTGATGTTATTTGAGATACATCCTGCCTCTCCCTTTGTGTGTAAATTGGACAGATGTGTTTTTCTTGGAGCCATGAACCACAGAAAATGCCAACCAAAATGAAAAACGATGACTAATACATTGGTTCTGTTTTCCATCTAACCAGCTTAAAAATACACACTCATTAGACATTACACTTCATCACAATATAATGTTCTGGGCAAGGCAAAGTTATTCTTAACAGTAAGTGCATTGCATTGTCACTGACAAAACTCAAAATACTTAGTTTCATCTGAAGGAAGCACAAATATGAAAAAAACATCCTTAAATTGATGTGACTATATAGATCTGTGACTCACTGTCCTTGTAAAAAATCAAAAATGCATCATTTGAGACAAAGAAAGCTAAATTAATAACAAGCAAACAAAAATATAGATCAGTGACTACATCAGGCACATACATTTAAAATACACAGCACCTAAGAGCCAGAAAGTTGCAGTCAGATCTAGTATCTACTCTAGTTGTACTATCCAAAGATGCCCACCAACTCATTTTAAAATGCAATGACACAAGATATGAACAAAGTTTTCAGCTCTGTTAAAACCCAATGCTGATAATTATCTCAGCTATCCAAAGGTATAGTCTAGCAGCAAATCAAACCCACATTTCCTACCCTTCATGTTGTAGAGGTGCTTGTAGAGGTACTATCCAACATAACTATTGCAATAAAAGCCAAGAGCTCCAGTCTGGAATGAACCCTATTGTGACATAGAGCATATTAAATATAGATCCAAGCTACTTATCGTGTTAGAGAATTGCAGAATCATAGGGAATGGTTTGGGTTGGAAGGGACGTTAAAGATCATCCAGTTCCAGCCCCTGTGCCATGGGCAGGGATACCGTCTGCTAGACCAGGTTGCTCAGAGCCACATCCAACCTGGCCCTGAACACTTCCAAGGATGGTGCACGTCCCATGATAAGACCTTGGTTTACTTGTGTAAAGGCAATTCCCACCAGCTATTAAATGCCTACCCCTAATACATAGAGATGGCTACCCTGAAAAGCTGTGGTTTTGAATTAAGTTAGATATTCTTTAAGAAGCTTAATTAAAACATAGGGGTAGACAGAACCAAAACTGGTATTTAATACTAAACTGTACATATCATCCCAATCAAGATTTGTTTTGATGGTTTTTTTTCAGTTGCTAGGTCATGTAAATACAAACAGGTTCTGTTAGGGGCCTGACTAGATGAACAGTGGCCAGGGATTAGGGTGAAGGGAAGAGAGGGGGAATCAGAGAAAAAAAATGAATTTTCTGTGAAATCCCAGTTTTCTTTCACACCTACTCCTTGCATTAGATGTATATCAGCAAACAAAAATCCCAGTCAAAAAGGATTCAGACAAGCATCTTCCTTTTCAACTAATGGCAAAGCTCTGTATAAATAACACACACTTCTTTCAGAGGGGGAAAAAAAAAAACCACCAAGTCTCAGCCTTCATGTTTCATCTAGCCTTTCTTCATCTATTAAATGATAGGGTCATGCTCCTACCAGATCCCAAGCATATTTCTGTGGATTTTAAAAAAAAAAAAAAAAGTGTGGCATTTTAGAGTAGCATTTTACCAATACTAAAAACATTTGCATAGATTAACACAACTAGTTGTATCTTGGCATCACATCTGCCACTGAAGATTACTCTGTCTGAATTTTTTATTCTCAGTGTTTCTTCAACCATAGAGTAAATCCATGTTTTGTTTTGATTGTCTTTAAAAATGACAGTGTTGCTTCTTGCAAGCAAGTCAACCAGTTTCCTAACACAAATCAATTATTGTAGTTAAAAAAATATCAGAATTTAGCATTTGGCTTTATAAATCAATGTTTAAGGAAAATTTATGTGAGAATTTATTTTTCTGTTTGTATAAATTTTTCCTTTATAACATACAACATATCACTGGGGAAGACAGGAACCTGAATACGCAGCAACTCGGCACACAGTTTCACATTTTCTAAACAAAAATAAGCCTTCCACCTAAGAGTGCATCTATATGTATTACCACCAACTCAAGTCAAACAAAAAGAGTTACATACATCTTAAAAGAAGGCTGAGTGAGTAACTTTGTCTCAAAATGAGCAGAACTCATTTTAGTATGACTCATATTCCTAATTTTAGTAAAAAACCTAAATTACTCTATTTGGAATTACATATGTTTATATTCATAAGTGATAAAAAAATATTTTGTAAGACTGCAGTTGTGTTAATACACTATTTTTATTGCAAAATAAACACCTCTAAAATAAACATTTAACTGAAAATTAGAGTTGCAAAAAACCAGTAAATCTGCCCACAACATAGAGTCAACATCAAACCAGCATCTCAATGAAATCTAGATCAGATCCGAGTAGTCAAATTCAACATGACGTTTAGGGCACACTATTTCCCAGTAAGTAATCATTCCTGAATGTTTAGTCACTATGGGATAAGAGAACTTTTTTTTTTTATTTAAATAAAGCCAGTCTATTTATAATAAACATTACTTGAATAGATTATTAAGGAAATAAATAACATTTGCGTGCATGCTACTGTGGCTTCGTCTCTATTTAATAGCAAAGCTGAGGCAAGCTAAAGTGAAGCAGCAGCAACAAAACTTACAATAGTCACACACACACACACACCCCCACCCAAAAAAAAAAAGAAAAGAATTTACCTAACATCAGTAAAAAGGATAACCATGAAAAGACTCTAGTTTCTACCTAATCTTCACATTCTGAAGGGTTTGTGCTCTGGAAAAGTACCAGCGTTAAGATCAAACATAACTGGATTTATAAAAAAATCTGATCAGATAGTCAGTCTCAACTAGGTTTTGAAAGCTGTTTTAAGGGGCATTTTTTTCTCAACTGATCCCCAAAACTCTGGGGCTTCCCCCACACACACATCATTGATATTTTTAACACACCTTCTTAGACAAGCTTACTCAAGTGATCAGAAAGAAGCCCAGAGAATTCAAAATTTATCTTTGACTGTCTCCCTTGGGCTTTTTTTTTTTTTTAATCAGATATTTTTAAAGTGTTGCAAGTTCAGAGAAACAGGGTTGGCAAACTCATTCTCTAAAGCTTCTCTTTGCATCAGCAGTAGCTTTAGGCAACAAACCAGCTTCCCAACCAAAGCAAAAATGGAGAAAAAAAGCCAGTTGTCTAGTTTCCTTTCAAGTACACTTCTGTTCTTCTGTAAGCCAACAGTATCATAGGTTTCTGTACTGCTGAGCTGAGCCCTAATTAAACATAACAAAAAAAAAAAAAATCAGTTGCATGTTTTGAAACTCCTTTTGGCAAGTACAACAGTACAGTGTTAATAAAAGAAATAAATTTAATAAAGAGGAATACTTCATCCAAGGTAGAATAATTAAAAGACATACTGTGCTGTCAGCTAAAGTGCCAGATCCTCCAAGCTTTAATCTGTAAATTATTCCATGAGAAATACTCAGTGTTATGTAAAGATACCAAGGAAGTACTACAACATAAATTGGACCAATTTTTTTCTTAAAACAAACTTGATATTTATTTACACCAGTTACACAAACAGTGAAATATTTTAAAATGTATACTAGACATTTTACAGATAAATAATAAAACAAGATTCTGTCCTAAACAGCTCACAATTTGGGTTACAAAAAAAGATGTCTTAGAGAATCAAACATACACAACTAGGTCCTGTTCTAAAGAGCTCACAAAGGAATAGATGAGCAGACCGAAAATTAGAACAACTTGACTTGATTTCTGGCAGTCGCTACCCATCTGTGTCTTTGGTCAACATGAGATAAGACAATTTGTTTAGTTAGGCAGCAGAGGAAGTTTTTAACACAAGAGTCATTTTGGGATCCTGTGAAAAGAACTCAATACAGGGAAGATGCAGTTCATTTCTCCTTCTAGTGCAAGCAAATAAAACCAGCAGATAAGAGCTAGCTAGCAAAGAGCAAGATAACAAGACATGGAGGTTTGGGAATTGATACAGTCCTGGATTACCTCCTTAAATTCTAGATTTTTTTTTTATTTGATTGTATTCAGGATGGATACCAACCTCCCAAGGTTCAAAACTGGCAAACCTTTTGGGTGTACTTTAAACTACGAAGGAAAGAGGGAGATGGGAAGCTGTTATGTAACTCAAATGATCCATCATGTGGTTCCGACATACAAAGTAAGGCAGGAGATGGAGTTCTGAAACAAAAGATGAAGAATAAGAACAGTATTAACAAAAAGTGTCTACACACAAAAGCAAGAAGAATGGAAAACAAGCAAGAATTAGAAGTCATTAAATTATAACATAAGGCCATGGGCAACACCAACAACAAAAAAAGACCTTTCTGCCACACTTTCAAGAAGGGCACAAAAACATAACACACATCTTCCCACAAGAAAACTAATATACATATATGTATTTTTTAGATTACATTTAAAGGTCTACCTTCTAACAGCTGGAACACCAGCAACCCACACAAGAGCTCAATGACAACAACCTTCTAAAGCAAATGACCACCTACAGCTGCCCATTCTATACTAATTTTTTTCACCTTCCACCAAGGTAGGCCTTGGCAGTTCAGGAAATAGGATGTTAAATCCAAAAACACATATGGCTACAAAACTTTAGATCTGTAAAATAAGAAAAACTGCCAGGTGAACAAGCATACAAAACATCTTCTAAATCCTACTGGGTTTGTGACGACATTGTATTCTAAGACCTTCAGTCACAATTTGCAACAGTACCGTGAACTAGGTAAAAAAAAACCTTCTACTGGTTGTCAGAACCTAGCACTCAATAGTTCACTCAAGATCACACCGAAGTCAGGCTGTACAACTCCTGACCTCCTATTCAGTCTGCCTTGTCCACGACAAGTTCCCCAGCTAAATGACAAAATCTTTGTGTGTGTATGTCTAGTAAGTGACATTTATTCATCAAATTACATCATATACCATCACGAAGCATATCTCTGCCTTACATTCTAGAAACATAACTTTTTGTTTTGCAAGAGAGAAGTGTTTAAAGTACCAGATACGAAAACGGAATCAGGAAGTCTAGTTCTCTATTCCTTTGATCACAGATTAGATTCAGAAACAGATAGAGTAAGATATCTTCTCACAGATCCCAATCTTCATTCACTCAGGATGCCAAAAGTGTGCTGCCAAGTAGGTCATGCACTTTTTTATGCACTCTTCATAGCCTATCCTAGCAAGACACAGGGTAGTCCAAATTTACCTTCAGAGTTAAAAATCCTTCAACAAAGAATAAGAGTTATACCCTCAGCAGCTGCTCACAGCTGGACACAGACCCAAACAAATACAGTGCTTTTAGGAAAAACTTTATTATTTCTAGTTGCCATATTATCTGCTCTTAATATATCTTAATTACTCTTGCTAAAGAATTAAAATAGCTTTCAGAGCAGCATACTTTTTCTCCTGTGACAGAAAAATCTGTATAATCACAGAATAATCTGTAAACTTAGGTCTGTTACTGCAGCCATATATTGCCCCATGAGCAAAATAAGACTCGTGACATATTTTGCAAAATCTTAGGTAGCAGAGTTAATGTCTGTAACACAGAAATATATAGCAGCAAGAAATGCTGCTCATGCTTGCCAATGGCAGAAGAGGAACAAATCCAGAACCTCTCACAGTTCGTGGAGCTCTGAATACACAATATAATGTTTTCTTTAATTTGATTTGCGTTAGAAGAGAATGACAGATCCTCCTCAAAAAGTTTTAAAACAGTGATTTTTTTTCCACAAAGGCAGCTTTTTGACTAATCATCACAAAAGGAAAATTACACAAGTTTTATGAACTTGAGTTAAGATACCAAAAATAAAGGAGACCAAATCAGAGAATGTTCTGATAAAGCTGCTTGGAGATGAAAAATAAACAAGGAGGCAAGAAATGTATCTCCTACAAAGTTAACATAACCTGGAAAAAATAAAAAAAAATTCCAAGCAACACATTTTTCTGAATCTCAAGTCACAGTGCATACAAAAGATTTAAATCAATATATCCAGAACTGAACTGTGACAGTTCCTTGCTCACAAAGATACTATTACTATCAAGAAAGTATGACAACAACCAGAAAACCTAACTTCACTAATTTTTTAGTATAAAGGAGACTCTAAGTACACGAACTTGGAAACAGTGACCAAGGTAACTATACTTAAATGAAGTAGAGGAAACAGTGTGTATTACTACAGAACTATTCAGATCTGAACACAGCCGGTTCGTACCGAGCTTTCTGAAGCAACAGATAAAGTACTAAAAGCCACCATGTAAAAGTACAGCAAGAAATCAAAACCCAAGAGATGTTACAGGAACGGAAAAACTGAGATTATATAGCTGAACAGAAGGCTACAAAGGTCTCGCATATTAAAAAGAAAAGCCTACAGAAAAAAATGGAAAAAGGTGAAGAAACAATAACAAAAAAATAAATCTTTCTCACAGAAGAAAAATAAAAACAGGAAGGCTTAAGACTTAGTGTGTGGTCAATAACAGGGCTAAAAACCACAAATATCATAATTTTAAAAAAATCACAAGAGATAAAACTACTTCTGCTCTCAATGGTCTTCCCTTGAGAATTATTAAAAGAATGTGACATTTCATGTATTTATTTTCCTAAGTCACACATCTTTTAGAAAGGTTTGCGTATCGTAGACTTTAGGACAAATGAAAAAATCTATTTCTTTCTCACAGTACTATTCCTATTCTATAATTCAGGCAAAATTCTGGCCTCACTAATTCCGAAGTCAGTAGCAAGACTCCTGTCAATCAGGTGAGGATTTTGATCTTATCTTCCCAAATTCTTACCTGCCTCCTTTCACTTCCTTCTTGGTAAGCATTTACTCTTTCAGACTTGAGTTTCAAAACCTTATAAATATCTGACACAATCAAGCATGATGAGTTTAAAAGGGACACCAGACACTGAAATCCTTTCTTCTTGTGACCCTACTGCTTAGCATAGGTATAATCACTAAGAAATTTTCTGCTGATAAGCCAAAAATACCATGTCTGTTAACGTACATCTTTAGCTGTAGCTAGAGTTGACAGCATCTAGAAAAGTCTCTAGATGTCTCGGAAGATGCTGTCATTAGAAAACAATATGAATTTATCAACCTCTTCTGTTCTCACCATCTAAGAAGCACTCCAAAAAAATACAAATGTACAGCTGAAACCATTCAAACTCTTACAGTACAATTAGCTTTCAAAACATGAAGACAGAACATGGTACAGAGAGCAAGTTCTGCTTTCCAGCAAAATAGACTGAATCATGTAAAGGGTCTTTTCATCTCTGAACTATGAAATAGGCATAAAATAATGAGAAAAACCTTTGTGAAATTAAATATTTCTAAAGACAGAAAAGCAATCAAGTTATGTTGCAGCTCACTGAAAAGTCTTTTTAACTCTTAGATAACAGACAAAAAGTACCACATATGAAGGCTCCTGCTGTACAAATACATTATTCCCCTGTAAAAGAAGTACTAGAAAGTACAACACAGGCATACAGCTGAATCCCATCCTTTGTAAAAAGATTCCATTACAAGTAGTAATCATTATTGAACCTTTTAGCCCAGATGTAATTTCTTACATGTTACAACAAGTTTCACGTGCATTGTGAATTTCAGCCAAGGTTGATGAAGTTCAATAACTTGGTTAACCAACCATGTGTACTACTCATTACAGAAGTAATAAATAGATTCATCAAAACGGACATGAAAAAGCAGTATGAACATCTGACACCATTTTCAGCTTACTCAATAAGAAAAATAAATTACAGAAATCCAAGAGGACTTTGTAATATTTACAGTATGTAACAAGACAGTTGGAGCTTTACGTAAAGCAGAGCAATGTTGGTATTCCACAATATTAAGCCAGAGTTAAAACTAAGTAATGGCACTCATGGAAAATTCAATCACTATGACCTACCATAAATTTTCATAATACAGCACTGTAAATTAAGGAGAACCCTCTCCTATTAACATTATTCAAAGTCTGAAAATAATAGCTTTTAGTAGTTTTTTAATTGTTCAAAATACATCAGTACTAATCCCTGAGTGACAGCTACTAACATCCCACAACAGAACGAGCTACAAGTTCTACCCCACAGGCACATTTCCCCTCTATAAATTGTGCTTTTCTACACCAATTACCCAGCTAATGCACTCTGGCCAAAAATACACTTCCTGCACGATCCAGGCTCTCCTGGAAAAGCACTGTACTCCCACTCCCCAAAGACACTGGTACAACAAAATTCATGCCTGCTACAAAGCTTTGGACTTCCACAACAAAATTACCTGGAAAAAACTGAGTGAAGTGTTAAGATTGTTTTTTAAGGTGTGTTTAAGTGTTTAAGTACAAAGCAAACAACAAAGCTACTATACAGACACCCATATTTTTATGGTAGGGCTACTCATGTAGGTTTAAGATAATGCATGCCAAGTTTGGTCCACAGCACATGGATCACAGGACTTTAAAAATTCAGCCTTTAATTTTTCGGCATTACTTTCCCATGAATTCTTCATTAAGCAAGCATTTTTTCCTCAAGAGAATGAATGTCTGTCGAAGCAAGAGTAACAACACGAAACTGAAATATGTAGCTGCATATACCAAACTGTATTAGGCTGAAGGATTATTATTTTCCCCCCGTCTCTCCCTCCCCACCCAACCACAGTTTAAAAGGGCTCAAAACCAAATCTTCATTGCCACTATTTTGCTGGCAAAAGTTGGCAAGAAAACAGTCCCTAAACAGCACAACTGTGCTGGCAGAAGACCCTGCTGTAAAAGTTACATCTGCAAACCGATGTTTTTATTGAGTAACTTGTTTTTCTCATGAGAGGTTATTTTATTCTTCCAGGGCAAAACATATACACACTGGCAGCACCCAGGCCAGCTGGGCTTTTTTGATAATATACTGTGCTGCTTATAGCAGTGAAATCTGTGATACATGAAGCCTAGAAATCACACACACACAAAAAAAAAAGGAACAATTCCTTCATGATTTTAAAAGCTCAATAAATACAAAACTATCCCATTAAACCAATCTCAGGGACAGCTAGGACTTGGCCAAGAAAAATAATCCAAGGTTATATATTGCTGATCTCTCTGTCTGCCTCACAATAAGCTTTGAACCCAAACCTCCATAAATAATACCCACTTCAGTTCTCCACATGTGAAACACTTCCAGCATGAAAACATACAACAGTGCAAAGGCTGCAACAGTCTTTACCACAAGTTATGCTGGTTTAGCAAGAACATAAGATGCATCTCCTTCGCAAAACACCAGTATTTCCATTCTCTGCACCGTTGAGCTACAATATAGTCACGTACAGAAATTCCTAATAAAAACAGGCAGAAGTTTCACCTTATTAATCCATAGGAATTCATGCATTTATGAACACTAATTTTGATTCAGACAACACACTCTTACCACTAAATTGAGGAAAAGATCTAGATAGTAGGAAAAGACCAATCAAGAAGCATTGCCACAAGCTTGCTCACCCACGCCACATCCCTTTTTTCTGCTCTTCTAAGAAAAAGGGATGCGAGTAATAGACAATTCCTGGAAAGCAAACACCCTGCTGTTTACTCATCATAATAAAACACAGAAAAAAGTTTACACTTAGAAATCTTCAAGAAAACATATGAATTGCATTGAGAAAAATAACAATACAGACCAAAACCAGACACATTAATTTTCTCTTAAGGATTTTTCTTCCCCAAAACAAACTATCAAACAAAAACAGGCTGATTTTTTCAACGCTGACAAAATTCAGGTGTTACAACATAAGAAAAATTCCAAAATCATACAAGAAATCTTAAAGTGCATCTGAAACAGAGGAGTATATTGAACAGTTCCTTTGTAGAAGTCCTGCCAGTTGTATCACCTTTAAATGCTATTTCATCTGGAAACAGACAAGAGAAATTAGAATATAAACTTCATGCTTTCAAAGAAAAATGTGCACTTTTTTCAAGGGAAATTTGCAACCTAGCAGAATATTCAGACAAACATCTGCAGGCTTAGACCACCAAACTCCACGCAATACAGCGAAAGACAATGAACATATTTAAGACAGTCACACTAATACTATTAAAATGAGGGTCCTCAATGGTATTTGTAAGGGTCTCTTTTATTCCTCCCATATGATCTGAGTTTGACTTAAATGAGACCATTCACTGGTCTAATTAGGATTCAGCAAATGTTACCTTCTTTGTGAAGGCCGATAAAGCTAGCCTCAGTAAAAATGCTACGTTGCCCACAAATAATGTCAGTAACTTCTTCAGCTAGAATCGTTCCCCATATTCACAAAATTCTCTTCTCTGCAGGTACAAAGCAGTCCATTTTTGATTCCTTAAGAAGTAAAGGTGTTCTTTTTCATCATACTTTTCTTATCTCTCCATTGCCAAAAGATTTAGGGTATAGCGATGAAAGCTAGCCAGCATCTATTGGAGACTTCTCTATTAGAGATGGTCTCACAAGAAATTTAGATAAGCTTTAAAAGTCTAATTTCACTCCTCTTACAGGCAGTAGCTTAAACAGCTAATTGAGTAATGGCTATTACTCAACTGGCATAAGAAATGCAGCAAAGCTGAACTACACCTGCCTCTACCAAGGCTCTGAACATAGGTTCTGCTTTTTAACTACAGGAAAGATTCAGAACAATACTGATACAAGAAGTGCTCAAGCACTACCACACAACATACAAAAACAACAGCTCAGAAATCAGGAATTCAGAAATTCTGAGGCTATGCAATATGTCACTTACCCACTAAAACAAACTTACATTAGCTTCTGCCAGGATGAAGGACAAAAGCAAGTAGCCAAAGCACAGTCTGGCCATGTGTATTGTATTGTTTATGTACAGGTTTACTTATTTTTTTATACTCCTTTGATAAACAGAAAAAAACCCAAAAGTTACCAAAAATAACTTTTTTAATACAATAAAACGATTACACAAGAAAAATATCTTGGACCTTCTGAATTAATATAAGCACTATATGCTTACTGAAAAGAGAGATTCCTAGTTTTCCAATAGTTTAAAGTTCTGTTTCCACCCTGACAGTCTAAGATCTTAGATGTTACTGGTCCCAGAATTAACACAGCAAATCCCACATCCCAGACCACTGAAACTTGTATTTTTTCCAGTAAGGGAGACAGAAAACTGGGAATTATTTTGGGAATAAAATAATTTAAAGAAGGGTAGCCATTCTACATTGATCACAGATGGAAAGTGTTCAAATAATGTCCCATATGAGAGAGATTTCTGAATGAGGTGCAGGTGATACAGTGAAATGCACATGATAAACTGCACAGCTATGTAATTTGTATTTATCACAAAAGCACCACCATGTGTGAACAAAATCTAATCATCTACATGTTACCATGATGATTAATACTAAGTAAATTACCAAGTTACCCATTGTCAAAATGTTACCTTCTACAGTTTCACAATGTTCAGTTATGATTGTGTATATATATAAACCCTCGCTGCAATTAACTGTGACATTTGATACTGGGAATACAGCTCATTAAATACGCAATGCATGTCAAAAGCTGCATAAGCTCTATTCTAATTGTTTTGAGCTCAAAACAGAGTTTAACTTTAAGGCTCTTCCCCCGATTTCATATGCCTGATCCTCAGTTACTGGCTACATGTGTTTAAGGGGGTAAAAATCAGCCATAGGTGTAGCATAAATCAACTCAAAAAGAAAGAATGAAAGAATATAGCTTCTAACTGTATTTTAGTAGTTAGAAGAAAAAAATTAAAGTGGGTTGCTCTGCATTTCCTTGGTTTGTAAAATCATTTTAATAAAGCATGTCATCTTCTGCTAAGTTTACTGATTATTTTTAGTTGTAACTTAATCAGACTCAGAGTTTAAAAACTTAAGTGATATGCTATAACCTAACTTGCACAAGTTTTGCAATAACCATTTTTTATTACTGTCTTTCCACACCTAAAACATAATACACCAATAGACATCAGAAGAATAAAAGCTAAGAGAGAAAGGAATAAAGCAGGAAAGTTTTGGTTTATCATTTATAAATTAAAGGGCCAGTTACTCAGAACAACTTTTTAAATCGTAAAGCAGATGTTTAACTATGATAAATTATAAGCACATTTCCCAACCTTCTGCATCAGTATGACAAAAGCTGCTAATACTGAGGTTCTATACAAGAAATAAAAGAAATACAGTAACTTCTCACACCAGAAGTATATGCAGACTGAAAGCTCACTGGAGCAGTGACTCATCTTTTAAGTACTGATTAATAGTACCTCATACCCAACTTTTCTCCCAAGACCTCTTCATAGCAAAGCAGTAAAAGTGCCAGGGAAAAAAAAAAAAAAAAAAAAAAAAGAGAATTCCATTTAACCAAACATTATTTCTTCAAAATAATTGTTGGTTAATATAAAACATTCCCACAATTATAAAGTTATATTCTTTACTCTGGTAAAACATAATCAAGGGAAGCAATATAGCAAGCCACATTATAGCCGAAGCTTCTGGATTTTCTTCAGTATTTGGAAAAAAAAAATTAAGCTGCTTGTGTTCTGGGCACCCCTCACAAAAGCAATTAACAGATTTCTTCTGACCTTCATATGGCAGAAAAATTAGAATTGCTGTTTGTGCAGTGGTTTGGTTGTTATCAATACAGTTCTGTGATGAAATCTTGGAAATGCATTGAGAAAAAGTCTACTTTGTGGAATCTGGCTGACTGCACAGAACATACATATTTTGCCCTTCCATAATATACTGCAATACTACTTACATTTCACTACTCATGCATACTCTAGCAGTCACAATAGGTTAGATACAACTGCACCTGGTACGGAAAACAGAACACATTGCAGTTTCAAGGTCACACAGCTATAAGAATCCTAAAACCAGCTAGCAATATTTATACAAATCATAGAAAATCTCATCAGCTACACAACTGTCTCTTCAATACTGAATCCAATTATTACTATTTTTAAAAAATTTGTTTAAATTCAGGAGATTGCTTACACATGCAGTTGCAAATACCACATCTCCTCACAAAATTAAACCTAGATGAACAGATGACATGCTTTTTAAAATTTCAAATTCTAGCCCTCATAATTAAGAACACAAACAACAAAATTACAGGAGCATTTACTAAAAACAGGAAAAAGCACCAGGTCTCTTTTGTTTAGTATTTTCAAAGAGCAACACAGCCCTCTAGTGGAAAAATTAGAAAGTATGACTTTATTCATACAAGAAGCATGCTAGGGAAGTATTTTCTCTGTAACTTAACTGATGCTAAGACCTTTAAAACAGAAAAACAATGCACACAAACTGCACACTATCTTCAATTCCTCACAGTGGAATAAGTCTTACTTTTAGAGAACAAACTGACAATTTACACTACTCATAATTAAATGTACATATAACCGTAATTAAAACCAGGACTGACACAAGACAGCTAAACTGTTCAGTAACTCAGTCTTACTTCTTCTTACTGTACCAACTTTACTGTGACCAAAAGTTACCTCAACTTCTAATGTGATAGTCAGACTAAAATTCTGATTAAGCTTAAAAAAATATATCAGAAAAAAAATCTAAAGAATTGGACTGCACTGGCAGAAGAAAAAGCTTCCAAAACAAACAAACAAAAAATTTTACTAATAACTCAATCTTCCATGATATCTTTATATTGTAAGAACAGAGTAATTATTTAACCTCTGGCAAGTTGCTAATGAAAACTAAGGAAGTGTTTTATAAATTTATTTTTTTTTTAGTACTTTTTTTCCCCAAAACTTTTGACAGCAATTTTAAAGACTAGGTTAAGAAAATGGGTATGGAATCTCAGAAATTCTTACAGTCCATATTCCTAATCAGTAATAAAACGAACCACCACAGGGCAAACAGGGTTTTTTTACAGACATATTCAGAGAAGTTAATGGCATTGAAGTAACACTTGAGAAGCCAGTACGTGCAATAGCACTAAAACTCTACCACTGCGGAAGTCATCCAAAGTATTCCCTTAGTAATTAACTCACTCTATTTTTCAGAAGTTGAAGAGATTTTTCAACTATAAGAAAAATAAATGTTCCTGGCAAGCTACGTTGAATTCTTTGTATTAGATTCACAAATAATGAACTTTGCATTCCATCTTTGCTGATCTGTTTTTAAACTTTTGTTCTCTTAAAGCAGTGTATATGGATGAATAATAATAAAAAAACATATCTATGTTCATCCATCTTTCAAGGGATTCTCAGCATTTTCTAAAGTTTATCTTGAGCATCCAGTGATGCAGTAATTGAAAAAGCATTTTTCTGCATTTTGATACCCTGCACTCTCCTAGCTTACACCTTGATCTTTGTTCTACCCATCCTGAAATCAAGAATTTCTCAACAAATGTAGAGATACCATAATGTTAGTTGTAAATATACCACTGAAACTAATTTTGACAATGAAAGGGTTGAGTGATTATTTTTTTTCTCCTTATATTATTAAGTACAAATGCTCAACAATTAATACATTCTTTTTCAGTCACTTAATGGACAGCAGTATTTCCCTGGAAATATTTAGACTTACCTCTTAAAGAAAGCATGTCAGTCTTCTGAAAACACAGCAATAGTTTACTCCTCAAAATACTCAGTGAGAGAAATACTAGCCCCAAAACACATACAGAGTTTAAAAGGAGTATCTACAACACAAAGTGGAGCACAGCACGGAAATCCTAAAATAACTGGGAAATAAGCTCCAAAACTGGTAAGATTCCACTTGAGCTAGCTAATTAGTATTTCCACACAGAGTCCCAAAGAATTGTGTAGACATATTGAAGCTCCAAGGAATCTCTACATTGCAATCCATTACATGACACTGACACATTCAAAGGAGTTTGCCAAGAGTCACGAAGTGTGGTTAGGAGTTAAGCTAAGACTGATGCATTTTAAAAACTCAGACAACAGTTTCAAAAACTTCAAGTTCTGCCACTTATGTCCAAATTAATTAGACAAGTACATTATTAGCCAACCCCAAATGTGGAGCGTTCCCTTAACACTGAGGAGTTTGAACCTCGTTTTTCTCCATCCAACAGGTCAATCAAAAGTCATAACCAACACAAAACCAGCTCAGATTATGTCCTCTCAGAAGCCCTTAGAGCTAGGAGAAAAGAACATGGATTACATAAGCAGCGTAAACCCTGTAGCTGCTTTCTCCTTAATCCATGCTCCACTGCAACTGGTAAGCAGTATCAGACACAGAATCCAGGACTACAGCTATACTAAACGCAACACGGTATGCAAGAGTTTTGAGTTATATAGGCCATAACACCACCTTAATCACCTACTTGCTACATCATTTTCATACTTCTGGATTTCTTATATCCTAACCTCGTATAGCAGCACAAACCCAAGGCTCATTTCACTAATGCTTCCACTCTTCTTGTTATGCTTCTGACCAGGAGTGATATCCTTCCCTCACCTACTAACAGAAATCAAGGAAGTATATATGTGTACATATAATCTGCCCATGTACATCACAAGCAAAGACCACCTGGTGCAAAGATACGCTCACTTACTTGTGATGAATCCAGAGTATAAAGCAAGGGAGAAACAGGGGGTAAAAAAATCTTGACAAAAGCATCCTATATCTTGGATTAATCTTTTGTCATATAAGAAACACTTTCAGCTCATTCAGCAACTCTGAATGGTAGCTCCTCTCCTGCCAAAAGAAAATCATAGAATCATAGAATGGTTTGGGCTAGAAGGGACCTTAATGATGATCATGTTCCAACCCCCGCCATCATCGTTAAAAAAATAAGAATCAAATCATTTGAGTCCCGGTAATTCTTAAGTGTTCTGAGACTGCGCGGTTGCATACAAAGCAAACTCTACTGCTGGATGCAATGTGAAGACATGCTGCACCAAGAATCTGGAATACAAACCTCACTTGAAACTACAAATTCCTCAGAGACAGGTAAGTACAACACTTGCTGCCCTAACTGCAATACTAATCTGTAGAAGCGTATCACGCGACGACAGCAGGACAAGTGCTGTTAATGCCTAAATTGCAAGCCACAAAGCTCTAAATTCTTCATCTGACTCCTGTGGGATAACACTCCCTTAATTATTTAAGGGGTAAAAACCAACAGAATTCAGAGTGATAAGTCCTGCTATTAACCCGTTTTCCAGAATGACTCTGAGGTTTTCCAGTGCCCTTATAAATGTGTTTGAGTCAAGATCCTGCATTAAAAAAAACACTAAATAATTTGCATAAGGACTCTCAATATTGATCTAATCCCACCATAAAGAAAAACGCAAACCACAGAAAGGACCAAAAGCCTAGCTGTTATCTAGGATTTAGGTAGACCCTCTCACTTACCAAAAGTTTAAATCAACACCAAACCACACCAGCGTCTTAATATTTGTGGCTCCTCCACACATTTAAGCCACGGAAAAAGACATAGGCTGTGCAGGTTGCCAAGTGGAACTTCAAACAGCCTAGCAAATTAAGTTGGCAAAGAAATCCTGTCTTCTGAGAAGAAAGGCAAAGCCCCTAAGCACCAAAGCTTCATTATAAAATGAAACAAAAGCAGCTAATTAGAATCTCTCATACTCACACCCTATAGAAGTAATACTATGTAACAGACACCTAAACAAGCTGAGTGTTTAAAAGGATTTACAAACCTGTTAGAAAATACAACTAGCAGGGATATCAAAAGGTCACAAAAATTTTTTTTGCCCTAAAGAAGCATCAAACATGACATTCTGACAAAAGTTTATCACCAAGCTAACTTGAAAATATCTTCAGACATAAAAATTCCACAGCTTCCTTAGAAAAATCTTTATCTGAGTTCACTTGCTGCCATTAGAAACTTCTTCTGAATAGTTTATCTGAACTCCCCTGCAGCGATAAAAACTTTATTCCCTGTCCTAGCCACCAAGACCATAAAAAGAAACTTCCCACCCTTTTCACAGCCATCCTTTATATATTCACATAATGTAAAATGCCTCCATTAATATTTTTCGCGACAAAAATCAATAGTTTCAGAACTTAATGTCTTTCCTGCAGCACTCATCTAAGCTCCCAACTTACCACACTTTTTAGTAAAGTAGTATACAAACCTAAATAGTCTAACTAGAGGGTTTATATGGAAATAATGCAAACCAAGTTTGAATACCAAAAGTAGACAGATATTTAAACAACAAAGTAGCCTTTGATAGATTGTTTAATAGACAGTATGATAGATTGCCTATTTCACCTTATGTGTAATGTTAACCTACCTATACCCGAATTTGCTCCTGTGATTACAACCACTTTCCCACTCAAGTCACGACCCTGGAGTATTTCCATTGCAGTACTGTTTCCATCATATTTTTGTCTAGTAGCAGGTTTTACTGGATTATCTTCAACTGTAAAGGCCAGTCTTGGGTCAAGGTAGGTAGTCCTTTTGTTTATGTGGCTGTAAAAGAACATAAAAATTCAACTGCCTGGAACCTTCTGTACTCTGTGTTTAGATTTTAAATTTATTTCAATTACTGCTGTGTATAATTCCAGTGGATTATTTAAATTCCCAAAAATCAATTTTTTTCCTCAGTTTTATTAAAATGATCCCAGTTACTTTTTTATCAAACATTCTTCCAACTGTGACAGCATCCATTAATAATTGTATTCACATACTTCACAGCCCCATTCTGAACTTCATGTGAACCCCTGACACAGAAAGCAGAACTTTGCCAAAGGAAAAACCTTATTATATTAGGGAAGATCATGTTCTCTTAGAAGCTCTATAAAAGAGGCCTACGCTACTCCCTTGAAACAATATACCAATAAGAAATATAGCTCAGTACTTTTTTCTGAAACAACTGAAAACAAATAGCTCCACATCAGCTCAGCAAATGGCACAATTTGGGTCAAGCTCACCTTTCTAAAACCAACTTTTCTTTTTCTTCAGACAATTATCAGAAAGTGACACTAAGCAACAACGTTCAGTATTCAGGACAGAGAGGTTACACATACTATTTTGGCCTGAGAATATTCGTCATTCTGCCAAGTCAGTTTAAGGCGAGTACCCCACTTTGACCCTGCCACTGAAAAAGGAAATGTTCCCAGAAATCTCTTTCTGCTTCTGTGAACTTCTTCCTCCCTCACCTTTCTAAAAATTTTTGCTAGCTCAGTCCCTGTGCTATATTCTTTCTGTGCTTTACACTGCAAGTGAGTCAGGGCTGCAGCAGTTTCGTTATCATCTTGTATGTTTAAAGCACTACTGCAACATTCATAATCAGCCATGAAATTCTGGATATGTTTTTAAAGTTACATGTACAGAGTTTATCCACAAAGGTATACAAACAAAATGAGCCTACATAAACTTTGCCTGAAGGTCAGCTCACATTTTTAGATGTGGATACATAAGTCACATCAATTTGCCACCCAAGCTTATATTTCTGTACACATGGAAGAATTCAGAAAACAACAAATGGGTGGCTAGACACCACTACAACTGTAATATCTGCATATGGATTCTGAAGTTGTACTTATTTCTTTGTCTTTCCAGCTGATATTGTCACAGTATAACTCAGAGACTGCCCAAAATGAAACACAATTGTCCTACTCCTCTACGTTTTGACATACTTACTCTACAAAATAGACTTGTCCATTTTCATCAGTCTCCTGCTCCCATCCATATGGCAGACCTAGGAAATATATAAAACATTGTCTTTTTTCAGGCATTTGAGTACACTCAGACTTAAGTTTAAGTGATTTCTCAGACACATGTGGCAAAATTCTGCATTATTTCTGTAGATAAACTGCACTTGAACATTGGAACTTGAAAGAACTGCTTCCTTAATCACACACAACTGCACTCTAATAAAAGTAAAATACATAGGAGATCTGGTACAACTGTAATGACTGCATATTAAGTATAAAGATAATCTAATAATTCTTTATAAAGATTATTTCATCTTACAGCACAAGACAGCAAAATGCAACCATGCCTACTATTACATATGTGTCTATACTGCACAGTTTTGTATATATCCCTGATAAACAGTAAAAACACTGATTTAAATGTAGGAGTTAACATGTAACATATCAAAAGTTGGCAGATCAGAATGTGCATGTGGATATGGGATACGTTAACTCAAACCTAAATGATTCTGTGAAGTCGGAAGGACAAATAAAAGAACAGAAATGATAAATCTTTACAAAACAAGACTTTATATAGAAGACCCTACAGAAGTACTTGACAGATAGCATTCCCCATGTTTCTAATCCTGGCCAAAAAGTATTAATTTATAATTCAATCAGCACAAAATCCACTGAAAACATTCCAGTATAGTCTCATTACCAATGCCAAAAGAAATATGGCTTGCCAACAGTATAGTAACCCTAGGTACACCACAGAGAATCTTCTGGGAAGATCCAATTTAAGGCATTGATCCAAGGTCCTTAAGAAGTCATATACCTTTGAAGTGTTCTGCAACACTGGCTGTCTTGTGTTCTGGCACAAAAATTCAACTGGGTTAGGAAAAACAAGTAAAATGAAAACTAATGGGACTACCTCCTGTGCCAGGGATATTCTCTGATGAAATATATTCTTTGAAGAATATAATCCAGCTATAAACATTATCTGATGGACACCAGGATATCAGTACCCAATCAGAGAATTCCAGCCTTTGACTATATGTTTTACAAGCCACAGTAAAACAATCCCTACACCCTGGAATTAGTACTTTGGCTTTACAGAGCAACATGGGAAAGCCATAAAACTGCAAGATGATCACCCTACAGAGACACAATCACATAGGTAAAACCCCACTGAAACCAGCTGTATTTTGCAAGCTCAGTTTGCCTAGGTGAT
The DNA here is from genome assembly GCF_023634085.1 of Falco cherrug. Taxonomy (NCBI): domain Eukaryota; kingdom Metazoa; phylum Chordata; class Aves; order Falconiformes; family Falconidae; genus Falco; species Falco cherrug. Next base: position 16,101,474 of record NC_073710.1, on the reverse strand, counting down.
CAGCGTCAAAATGAAATCTAGTTCCTGCACAGACTCTAACTGACATTTATAACAATTTCAGTTCATTACAAAAACTTAAAACAAACCTCCTGCAACACGTTTCCTCTTCCCAGATTTAGGATGTTCCCACTGTGTTTTTTCTTCCAGGTGGCTGTAGGAAAAGAAAAGTTTAAGACTTTAAAAAATTGCTTAATAATTTGTATTGTAATCTAAAATTTTTGTTTTCATGCAGTTTATTTTTTTAAAAACATGGTTCAGAAAATGGCTTGCCTTCCACAGAGAAAGAAACACATCAGTCCCTTGTTTAACAAAGGTCAAAACTGCTGTTAGAAGTTATCAGGCTTCCATAGTGCCACAGTTCTGAAGGAAAAGTAACTAGCCAGAAAGCGTAGGAGTCTACAAAATTTCAAATAAATGTTTGACTTCCAATCTAAGTTTTCTTGCTTTAGATGAGAAGAAAGAAGACCTAAAAGCCATTAAAGAATAACATCAACAGACTCAGAAAATGTCTCAAAAAAATGGTGATCCTTGGCAGGAAAAAGGAAGAAAGAAGCAAGAACATTTATCAGAAACTAGTAGAAATAATATTAGGAAATTTTCAAATGGCAAAAGCATCTTTCTAAAACTCCTGTCTAGTAACATTGATTTGCAAGCTATAAGGTAAATAAGTCTGGATTTCTACATGAGCAATTGCAGCTTTGGACAGGTAAGTTTATCCAAAGGCCTAGACTATCAGGCTATTTATTTAATGTGGGTGAAAATGGTACCACATTTCTTCTTCTAATTCAGAGATTTTATTCATTTAAATCACTGTAACAGAATTAATACACTGACAAGGTTTTCTGCGCTACAGACTAATAAGCAAAGTGATGTGCACATAAATGTCTTAATGTACCCAAAGTGCCAAAATCAGGTTGGATATTAAAATCTTATCTTCCACTAAATATTTTAAAATAATAACCAAGTTTTTATATTGAGTCAGGCAGGGATTACCTGAAAGTGCCCAAATCGACAGCTGCCCAAGTAGGAAATAAAGATTAACAGCATTCTTGAATAACATACACAAATAATCACTAAACTACAGATCTAGTACCAACAACAACTTACACACAGCAAGTAACTTTTCCTTCTTACAATCATGCAGTTAGCCCACAGCGACAGCATACCGTATTACAAGAATCACAGCTGGTGGTCCAAGACTCAGTAAGTACATCTTTGTGACCTGTAGTAGCACTTGAACTTCAGGACACTCATACACTAAAGACACCAGATCCCCAGTTACTCCTCTCTGATGTAAGATATATAACCAAATTACCACAGCTTGACAAACAAACACACACACGCTGAGCTCTGGCAACTAACTGTGTGCACACCTAACTCATCACAAAGGCCTTTAAAAGTCTTAAACCAAGGCAACCCTATTCCATCTAAGTTTAAAGTTCATATTGTTGATGAGGTTTAAAAGCAAGTTTCCAGAATATGCAGAGGTATCGTAGATATAAAGCTTATATTAAAGGTAGCAGCAGTGTAACACCTCTTCACATCAAATTTTTTTAGACACAGAGAGCAAGACTTTCAGCCAGTAAAGACCTACTACTGTCATGTCATTCATTAAATTGAATCAGTTAAGTTTCACAACAGTTACAAACCACAGCTGTTGAAATGTTTGTGTAGACAGTACTCTGTAATATCTTGTTTTGTCAATTTGCTACTTTCACTAGGCAATCCCTTTCTGAGTGAGCTTTTGAAGTCAAAGGAAATATACCAACGCTTGACTTAAGAAAAACATCTAGAGAGAACCTGCAGTGTTTACAAACCAAGCACAGCTAAACTAAAGCATTCTGTCCAGTGCTTGGAGAACAGAACTTGGGAGGAAGATGCCAACTTGCCACTGGCGAGAATGCACTATACTTTCCCCCCTTTCTGTGGAAGGGATTAAATCTTGCAGCTTTAAACACCCTGAAACAGAATTCCCAGTTCAGCATGGCTACAGAAACCACCAGAAGAGAAAAGATACAAATATATATCCCCACAAGTTAGTTAGCCCTACAGTACATCCCCTTTTGCAACCAGCGAGGATGCAATCGTTTTCAGAATGGCAGAAGCCAGATGGTGCCAAATGCAAATTTTCATCGCTTGTTGAAGCTGTAGTATACCGATGAGCTGCGGGAAAGTATTTATAGCTTTTAACTTCTATTGTACCCGTTTCCCCTCTACTCCTGCAAGGAGGAAAACTAAGAAAACTCCGATGTTGTGTGAGGCTCAACTGCCCATCCTATGGGGATCACCCACAGACCCCCGACGTGTACTGCAAAAGCAACAGCTGTGTGCCACTCGCTCTCGGGGCCGCTCCAGCATCGCTCCCACGCGGGCAGGGGGCTGCTGCTGCCCGGCGGCGCTCAGCACCGCGCAGCCCGCCCCGCCCCGGTCCCGCTCCCACCGCCCACCGGCACCGGTGGGGCTCAGCACCGGGAGGCCGCCGCGGAGGGGGGGGGAGGATAGCCCGCACTCGGCGCTCCCAGGAGTCAGGAAAGCGGAAACCGAGTCTCAGGGGAACGGGTCCCGGCTGCGGCCCCCGCCGCCTCACGGCGGCAGCTGGCCCCTGTGGGAAAGGGCGGGAAATGGCGGGTCCTGCCCCCCGCCCCCGCGCTGAGGGGCAGCACCGGCGGCCCCACGGATGCCGCCCCAGGGCGAAGGGGCGGGTGGGCGAAGGGCTGCGGACGGACTCGCCCCCCTCCCTTACTTCGCGTAGTAAACCCAGCCGTCCTTGGTGGTGCGCTCCTCCCAGCCCGGCGGCAGCTCCTCCTCGCTGTCCGTGTCCTCCAGCCCCGCGTACTTCACCGCCGCCATTGGGACGGGCGCCCCGCGCCGCCGCCAGCCAGCGGGCGCGTGCCACACCGCCCCTTCCGGCCGGGCTGACCAATGGCGCGGCGCGCCCGCCCCGGGGCACCATGGGAAGCGTAGTTCGCTGCCGCGGGGCGCATGAGGGGGCCGGGGGCGCTGCCCTCGGCCCGCGGCTGAGCAGCGGCTGCGCCCTCAGCCCTGTTGGGTCGTAGCGGTGTTACTGAGTTTTAACAAACCCCTAAGGGGCCCTGGATTGAGTTGACATCGTCATGGATGGCACAAGAACCTCAGATTTTGGGAGCCCTAGGTGTTTCCAGCCCTCTGTTTTCAGAGACAGGTACGAATACACAGCAAGGTGGCAGAAAGCAATGAAAAATGAACTGTTCTTTAAGCTTTTTACCATTAGTTGCCACTTCCTGATCTCTGGGATGAGACCGTGTGGGATCTCCATTGTGACCGTGCTAGTCAGAACTCCTCTGTGTCGCTTTCCTCGATGAGGGAGGCCTGCCTGGAAGGGAGTACCTCGCTGCTGGGAACACCCCCCGCAGGAGGCTGCGGGCCGCTTCCCCCACCCGGCTTCACAGGCCCCTTTGCCAAGCCTGTGCCACCCGGCGACATAAGTACCGTCAGCTGCAAAGACTGGAGCATCCCAGGTCAGTGAATTGACACCAACCTACAGGTCCTGGCGGCTGGAGTCCAGGCAGCTCACTTTGCAGGTGTGACACGCAAAAGACCCTGTCTGTTAGCATTACTCAGCTGGCATAGCACACATCCCAGGCCCACCTCAGTGCTTTTGGTCCCGTACCCGTATGCTGACATATTCCTACCTATTTATATAACCAGACCCAACTGTCAGCATTTGTAGCAGCGTCTTCCCGTTGTCAGGTCCTTTGGCAGGTGTTACAAGCCAAATAAAGCCAAGCGGACCGTTGGACAGAGCCTGTAATCCGTGAGGACTGCACCAGGTGGCAGTGCAACCTCACAAAAGCAGTGGAGTGCGATGACTCCTTTGGGTAACATTTTCATGCACTATTTGAGACACTGACCTACACGGCTCGCTCACCCCCCACTAATGGCATGCGTATCTGTCTAGAAAAAGCAGCCTGAACTTTCTTCTGCCCTGCTGCTCCCGTTGCTTTACAGGTTCCCCTGAGGAATTACACCTCCTAAATTATCTCCTCCTGCTACAAATAAAAACTCATGCATCATCAAAAGCCAACTTTCATGCAAGTATTGCTGGGAGTAGTAAAACAGACTGTGACCATACTATCTTTGGTAAACATATGAGAAGGGAAACTTCAGCGACACACTCACTTCTGGTCCAGGAAGCTGCTGAAATACTCCATGGGTGAATGAGTGGAGAGATGTGCCAGGTCTCAAGAAAATACATCATTTAAGTCGATATTTGTAGTTCAGAAAAGTATATTAATCTAGCAGTAGTACTGTAGGAAAAGGTAGGTTTTAGTTCTCTTCCTGTTGCTGTCTGCTAGGATTCAGCACCCAGCATTCCATGAATTGCATTCAGTGGGATCATGGAGATCATTTGTCTGACAGTTTTCCTATCACATCTGTATTGCGTGAAGTACGCGTTATGTCCTAAATGTAAACAGCGGCATTGCAGTATTTCAGTGCAAAGGGTGTATGGTGTACTTTAGATTAGAAAGAGAAATAGAATCTCAAAACTAAGCATATATATGTGTGTATGTGTATATACCCATTTAATAGGACCACTGCCTTTCATGTAGAAATATTTACTGAATGAAAAAGCAAAGGCTTTGTTTGACAGATCAAGGTGGGTATTAACAGATTGTTTTTAAGTCCGTGGTACGTGAGTAATATGATACCACAGAAGTCCTATGTGTTTATATTGTTTTCAGTACAGTTTGTTTCTACAAAAAATATTTAAGAAATGCCACACTCGTCTCTGAAAACTAATAATCAATAGAGACTCCAACAGTTATGATACTTTACACAAACATTTCTTCCTCTCTACTTTAAAACTCCTCCTACTTTTCAGGTTTTCACTGGGGGGGGGGGGGGGGGGGGAGTCACAAGTTTTGATAATTTGGTGACTTGTGTTATTTACTTAATTGTTTCAAAGAATGTTGAAATTCAACCATGTATTTCAATTTCAAATTCTGGCAAATGGAAGATTAGTTCCCTTTCAAAGGTCAGAGAAGTCCTTTGCTATCTTTACAGCTTTTTCTTTTTACATTGATTACCTACATATCTTAACTAAATAATAAAGATTACATCAAGAAACTTCATGGGAACAATATGACATTTAGTTATGACTTCAGTGGTGGTCCATGCAAGTTCAGGTTTCTGCCCATCTGTACTAAATTGCAGAACTAGTTCTGTTAGGTTTCTCAAATGACAGAAAGCAATGGCCATGATTTCTGTAAGAGCAGGACTCTAACTTTAGGACACAGATTAAGGCCTGTAACAGTTTTGCCACAAATTAAGACACTTTTTTAGATCCTAAAATCATAGGGGTAATGCAGTCTTCCTCCTTATCACTTCCTCCCCATCAGGTAGGTCTGTGTTAGGAAAGTAAGAAATTGTATATAAATTGACTGAGTGTACACACTTATCCTTGGCGTGTACAGTATGTGCATTGTTCTGGCTGTTATTTGGGGGGTTGGGTTTTGTTTGGATTTTTTGTAATAGCAGTTGCATAAAGTTACTAGTCTCTGTTATTACAGTGATCTCAGTTGTCATGTTCATACAGTCGGAGTAGTAAATAACCCATTTTGCTTAAAAACTTCTGTCACTTGCTTTCAGAGTCATATTTTAGCATATATGCTTGAAAGACATCATTCTGATACATTGCTGCAGCCATCATCTAAATTAATTTTTCTGATGATTCTAAGCCTCACAGACCAAGATTAATTCCACAGCCTGCCAGAAAGTGAATAAATTAAAACAAGAAGACATTTAGAAATGATTATTGATTTGACAATAACATAAAAGTCAGTTAGAATCTTATCTCATTTTCTGTTAGCTGTCTTTAAACTATCAAAATCTAATGTATTTCTCTAGCTTCTCCGTGAGAAACACTGACAAAGATTTGGTCGTACAGTTACACTGGCAAGGCTAAGGCAGCAAAGGCGTAACATTTCCTTAACACTAGTCACAGGCTTATATGCTTTGCTGAATCATGGCCATTGTCTGTCAGAGATCTGAGCACTGATTTATCTGACAAGGATTTAGGCACTGAGAGTTATCTGGATGAGAGAAAAATAATTGTGACATACTGCAAAAGCATCCAGATGACACAGCAAAAAGGTTGATTTACCCTTTTGATAGAGCATGTGTCTACTTGTTAGAAATCATGATTCAGGAATATGACAAAAATCTGAGCAGCCCTCAGATCATAATTTTTCAGCAGCTGGCAAAACATGTTTGCATAGGCTACAGCTGTTTCTTTCCAGGTGAAAATTTCTTTCCTGGTGAAAATTCTGCCTCAGTGACTCATGCCTTTCTTACCTCAGCATTAAAGCAGTGCAGTCTGCATAAGGCTATGATTTTAATTCACTGGGACATGATAAATGAATATTTGAGCTACTGCATAGTGTGGATGTGCCATGTCCTTCAAGGGAGTTTGTTTGGGTTTTTTTTGTGTGTGTGTGTGGAGTTAAACTCAGCTTTCCATAAAAATGTTTACAAGGTCACTTTTTACTTTCTTTCAAGTTACGAAACCTGTTCAAACTTTCTAAATCCCTGAGTTTTTACCCAAGTTTACTTTTAGAGATTTCAATAATCTTATCCTTCTTCCTTACATATAATAATACATTTTTCGACATAACTTCAAAGTTAATAAGATTCATATAGGCCTTGTGTTGATGATCTAGTTTCCTCTGAAAACAACATAAAGAACATTTTGCCTATGGAATCTGTGTGAAACGTCTGTGAAAACTAGAGAGCTGGAATCCCAGTCATAAGAGTTTCCGTGACGTGGCGTTTTTTATAATAATATTTCCAGAGAAAATAACATAGAGTAAGGTGCAAAAAAATGTGGCATACAATCATGCCTTGAAATGCTTGAGGAATCGGTAACCTCTGATGCACTGTATCTGAATATTGTAAAGTCTACCTTTACACTTAATCTAATATTAATTTATTCAGAACATGCACAGTGTAGAAATTAATGTGCAGGGTTATATTAGATGTTCTTACCTGCATATTCTGATATTTTATTAATAGAAATATTAAAATTGTTCAACATTATTAAGAAAATAATGGAATATAGGAAGATATATTTACAGTTTGGTTATAAATGTTATAAAGGACAAGATTTTTTTCTTATTATTCACCTTCCAAGTAAGGACTTTCTGTCACTTTCCAGCAGTAAACCTTAACCACTGCAGAAAAGTAAAAGTCAAATAATTCAAAGGATAAGGCAGCGTTCAGCCAAACTTTCAGTCTATGTATATGTTATTTCTAGAGCTTATAGGTTTTGTCTTATACACTAGTATTTTTTCATGCTATTTGTTTCTTTCTAAGGTTTAAATATCCTTAGCCTGGAGTGCTCTGGTTCAACCAATAGTGGTACTTACAAGGACAAATACACTGATAATAAAGCATTTCCTTTCTTGCACATTGCATGATCTTTTTTCCATACCTTTATATGTATATCAGCATGCATAAAAGCCTGTAAGATAAATTCTAGTCTTACCAGTGTCAAAATTCATCATTCTGGCAATTTTGTCTTCTGCAATGACATTGATCCCCTCATTGAAGGCAGTTGTAAACCTCCTGAGAGTCACCATATCTCAGTCAGTCTCCTGCTACGTTGGATGTAAACCGAAGTCAGTTCATTCACCCTGTATTCTATATCCATCTCGAAGTCATTAAAAGATTGATGGAATATTCTTCCTGAGCTAGTTAAAAAAAAAAGAAAAAACAATAGTCAAGTCTCCCTTAGGTACAAAACCCATATTTGAACATACAGAGAAGTATTTACTCACACCTACTAAGTAATTATTCATCTTTCACACTGCAAAATTGGACAGTGATAAGCTAGGAAAAAAAAAAAAAGAAAAAAAAGAAAAAAGAGAAATGGAAGTCAGCTATCTAAACTCCTTTAAACATTTGGCTTTAATTGCTTTGCACAGACAAGAAAGCAAGAGGTAAATAAGATTAATCAGTAAAAGAACAGATTAATGGTAAAGTTCTTATACCGCGATGCAATGAACACTTTATTCACTCTTTGCTTTGCAATGTCTCTCTGAGTTCAGGAATACTACTCATATATCTAAACTTAAACATGGAAATGTTTGCAGCATCAGACCTAAAGGGTATAGGAGAACATCTGGTTCATTTTTTCATTGTTAGTCTCGCTTCTACCTGAGGCAATGGTGAGAAGCTAGAATATGCATGTGCAACATCACCGGCAATGGAAGAAGCAGAATTACCAGTATATTTTAAATGAAGATGAGAATTGATACTTGATCACAGACATGAAAAAGATGAAGGTTTCATTCTGAGAGATTTAAAAGCATTCGGATGATTTGTCTCTAATTACTCAGGAGAAATCAAAGAGATGGAGCATAACTAAAAGAAAATAGAAAAACCATTATAACAGTTTATGAATATTAATCACCAGTTCACGTTCTTAATCAAATTAGCTATCATTCCTGATTAATTCTTTAATGAGCTTCTTCACACTCATAACAATGGATGCAGTCCATGCACAATGAATACATTTCAAACATAGATATTGTTTAGATAAAACTCTAGCCTTTTTCTTAGAAAAAATGTTCTTTGTTAAAAACTCTTCTCTCCTAAAATTATTTCAGCAGAGTAGCCATTGTAACTAAGTAACTGCAAGCTTCTTTTCTTGATCTAGCATGTAACTGACCAAGAATGCCTGATTTATGAAAACAACTCATTAGAATAAATACTGAGCACTGATGATATGTAATTACTTTACAACACTACAGAAGAAAAGGTATTATTTAGATACAGGATCAAGAAGATCACATAGAAGAGACTTTATCCCCACTAAACAAAACATTCTAATCCACTTTCAAACTGCTAAGAAAAAAATAGAACTGCTACAAAGAAAAATAGTATTTCTGATAAATTTTACAAAAATATTGTAACAGATATTTTTTTTTCATAGGCTGGCTGCTGGATTATGTAAAGGAAAACCAGGACTGATATGTCAGAGAAGTTAGTGCAGTATGAACTACTGTAAACCTATTTTGGAAATACCCTGAAAAATCTTGAGCTGATTCTGATCTTGCTTAAGCTATTGAGAAATGACATAGTGACATTTCACTAGTGAGAGATTTGAATCCAGCTTGTATTTTAAATTAACTTCAGTGTATAATACATTTGCATATAAAGAAGTATCATAAGTTCTTCTACACCCTCATTTCAGTTATCATTGGATCACCATACACTGTATATCTGTTTAAAAGTCTTGCTTTCACTTTCTTCTCTCTCTCCAAATCTCTAACAGTCATCCCAGTGAAACACATCACATGTGGTTTCCAGTAAGAACCATTTTCTTGGTAGGACTACGGCAATTCTTCCCCCATGCATGTTACATACAACACTGTAACAGCATTTCAAGCTGTCTGATAGCACTTGATTTTAAAGATACTTCATGACCCAATTAAGAATATCCATATGCTTGGCGTGAGTGACACTGTACCTCTTAAAAAACATCTACAAATACAGGGGAAAGGGACCAACTATCTAAATTCAGCTGGATTTCATTTGTATCACAGATGACCTTCTACAAAATAATCTATCATGCAAATCTTGATGTAAGGCCACCTCTAACAACAAAATCATGGCAAAACAGTTCTTAGGGCATGCATGGGTTATGGCAAGCTAGCCAGTAGGCTTAGACAGAATAGAAAAAGGCTCTTCATGTAAGGCTTATTGTGTGAGAGAAGGGGTAGAAAGAAGACTGGCAGCACAGACTAGTGACAAGCACCTTGTTTTTGTAAAATTTCTTCGCCAACAACTAGTCTTGTTTGTTTGTTTGAATTTAAATGGTCTACAGTCTCACAGAGCTGCAGAATCAGCTTTGTCATCTAAATAAAATAAATTAAATAGCATGAGGCCTAATGCATGTCCCTGAAGCAATTCACTGGGTACTTCTCCTCAGTGGTCTATTATCTTCTGTTTATGGTCCGTCAGCCAATTTTTGTTCTGCCTGAAAATCAATCTGAATTCAGTAAAAAGCTAGCAGTACATTCATTTACATTCCTGACATCTACTGATTCTGTAATTCAGTAACAAAAGAGCAGTCACAGTTGCTTAATCTACTAATTTGGTGTTAGGATGATCTAATGAGAACAAAAGCATTTATGGAAGTGCAAATTAATGGATACATTGGATTTCATTTCAAACGTTACATAATGGCCTGGAAAACACAGTGCATTTCACTGAATGGTATGTCACTATCACAGAAAAAATTCCAAATGCCTAAAATCTCATGTTGGCATAAATTAGATGGATTTTTAAAAGGTTTTAACTTATTGAGTGTTGAATGTTGTGGAACGTTAGGTCTTAGGTCTGAATGTACTCTTAAAAACCTGGTCATGAGTTCCCTTGAAAGTCTAGCTTTTATTGTACAAGATGTTTGAATTAAGGTATTCACCTTTCCTTACTGAATAAGAATATATGTTCTGTGGTTTTGAAGAGGGACCAAAGGGGAAGTTAATTCCAAAAATAGTCAGTGCTTATGCAGCCTTTAAAAATGAAAAATAGATCTTTAAAGAGTAATGGTTAACAATGTGCCCTCATTAGTCATGTTTAAATTGCTTTTCTTGGCACAAAACAGTTCCATACTGGAGCCTTTATTCTGTAACTGGAGAGAATCTATCATTTTAAATCTCTAATCAAAGTCACAAAACTTTCACAATTACTCTATCTTCAGTGGCAAAAATGAAACTTCCAAAACACGTTAATAAAAATCTTCAATCACACAGTTTTGTATCCCTAAGTCAGACATAAGACTCTAATGGGGATCTTTCGCTACAAATACTCAACAAGTGTTTGGAGTACTCAAATGTAGTACATGACAGTGTTAAAAAGCAGATCTCAGCCCTCTCAGCTAAAGATCATATTCCTGAATGTTTTTCACATCATTCATCAGCTTCTAATAACAAGTGTGATTCCTTTGGGAGCAGAGCTTGATGACATACTATTTAACTTTTTCCTTAATAAAAGCCAATTGTATCTTGATCTTACAGAAGAATGTGAGGACCTGTCTTAGTTCCTGACACAAGAGGGAGAGCAGAGATGCCTATATAGAATACATATCACTGTCGAGCAAGAAAGTGGGAAGAAGTACAAGGAAGAAAAGAAGAGCTTCTTACCTTATATTTCCAGCAAATTTTACTGTATCACGACAAAAAGATTAAAATCACCTTTTAATACTGTCTGGTTGACATGGCAGCTAAGGAAGACTTGTGGTATGTTGGTGTTCCTTCGCTTTTTTAGGCTTGAGTTTAAAGACAAAAGGTACACCTATAGCACCTAAGGCAGACAGTTAGTGTCATCAGAGCTTCTCAGCTCCATGCTCGGTGACTAAATAGTTTCCAAAAAGGAAAATCATGTCTAGCTGTCTCATTGACTTAGATGATTTGACACTGTAGACATACCTTATTCATTCTGTCCTGAAACGTGTCTGTTCTCATCAGCTGTTTTGGAGAGGATAGCTTGTAGAATTGCTACCATTTTTTTTTTTGTTCCTTTCTCATTTTTTTTTGGTTCCTTTCTCCCTACCTGCCTTCTGCATCCAGTTTGTCTTTCTTCTTCCTTCCAAGAAAATAAATTTAAAAAAAAAACCTCAAAATTTTCTGCTTAGTTTGATTATTTTTCCCCTCCTGGTTTTTTGGTTTGACCACAAAACCAGACAACCCATTATTCACCCAGCCCTGCTAATGAGCTCCTTTCTCAGAGTTTTTGTACCCTGCATAATGAAGAACATCTGCATCTTCTGTAAAGCTTGACATTTCCCTGCCTGTTCACCAATGGCCTTTTTCTCTTTTCTTTCAATGACTGAATGGATTAACACTGCAATACTACTAATGCAATGCATGGGAAAGGAAACTGGCATAGTCTCCAGAACATTCTATTCTTATCACCTTCCATTAATATTTCACTAGAATTGCCCAATTCATGTGGTAATAATTTCCTTCTAATCAATGTTTCATATGTAAACTTGGTTATTTACTCCTACTTATTCCTACTTGCCAAGAAAGCTGAATGAGACTATTGGGGTTATCGGTCTTTCATGATATTAAGAACAGATTAGTAATGCTGGCAGCATGCTAACAAAAAGATGTTTTTCATTAATTAACACTTATAAATAATTTGTTAAAGGTTACAGAGTGCTTAATGTATCCCTTAATAAACAGCTATTACATTGACAAGCCAACCAATAAATTGCTTATAACTATAAAGCTTTTCTGCAGTGCTTAAAGTTACTTCAAAACATTTTAAAAACAAAGGGCCATCTACTATCCTGAAAAAAATGCCGACTGCCTAGTCCTGTAGAAATGGACTATTTTGTGCATCACTGCCGTAATGTGTTTCATATGAATTTATTAGATTTTATTATTCATATTAACTTATCTTTTCTTATTTTCCTTGATGGTTTGGTCATGCATAGGATTGTTTGTGAGACCATTATTCTGGAAGGGAGAGAGACCATTTTTCAGGCTACCTTGTGATGTCTGGCAAAACATCAATGACCCAGGTTGAGGCATAGTGATATATGGTACACACTGTTCATGTAAAGTGCTATTAGAAGTTTCTTTATTAACTCTTACTAGAAGTGTATTCATGGACTTAGATTCCAGTCATTAACATTATTGAACAGCTGTGTACACACATGCACGTGCAGATACAGTTTATATTTCCTAAGAAACCATCTGGTTTCAATTGAACACTAGTAGAATATAGAGATTCAGTAGGGCATCTAGCAAAGAATGAAAAATATGGATTTAAAAATCTGACAAAAGGCAGAAAACTTTGTCTTTTGAAGGGTAAGGACTACATTAAGTCTCCTAGTGACCATGCTGTGTCAGCGAGATCCAGTGGATGTTACTTAATTACTATTTATTAACAAAAATACTGTAGGGAATATTATAGTGCTGTGCAGACAAAAACTTGGGAAGATTCACATGCTTATAAAATCCCTATGAGCCCATTGTCTTCTATTTCTCACAGTGTCTCTGTAGCAGAGTGTACAAAAGAAAGCTGAAGCTGTTTTCTTTGTTACCTGTCTCTGATCTCAAAAGCTGCATTTGCACCATATGCATTCCAAGATTCTACAATGTAATCTGGGATGACCTGGAATCTCCATAAGATCTTTCCACTACCACAGGTTTTTTGGCCAGTCTCAAGATAAATTATTCCTTACAGAATCACCTGAAAAATAATTTTTACAAAAGGATATTCAAATTTACTTTACATTTGCTATGGCAAAGTGCATGAAGGAGTTCACATTCTTTATAGTGAGTGTACCAGCAAAGCAGCCTATGAAAATGTAGTCCTATGCCAGTTAGACTCATTAGGAATAAATTACAAGAAAACATAGACAAAAATGTTACACCTCCTTTGAAAGATCCCTCACCCAGACTAAATACACCTGCCAATTCTTTAGCAAGATCTCAAAGTACTGCAGAGGTATTAGTAAAATTTTGCACCTGATAACACTTTGAACTAGTTACGTATGTTCCATTTTATAGACAGGGCATGCAGCCTAGGAGATTAAGGAGTTAGAATTCAATTTCATTTAAAGCAGTGGAGAAATTCCACGGGGGTCTTTGCATAGAATTTGTACCAGAGTTCTAATGAACTAGAGGCTAAGTAAATGTTCACATAATTGTCTTTATACAACAGATTTTATGAAATTCAGGATTTATGGTGGCCAAGGGCTTCTTAGCAACACCTTTTGACTATTTTTTCTAATGTTCCAAAATGGTTACAATGATTCTTAGTAAGTGATATTCTCAGCAAATGTTGTGTTTTAATTAGCAGAAGAACATACTAGATGGCTGCAGGTAATGCAGGTAATGATAATGTCAATGACTCCAGAGCCAAGATAAGGTTAGGCATGAGTAAACACCTTTCAAGATAACATTTGAACCTCTAACCTTGTTGCTTGGAAAAGGAAGCTCTTTCTCATCTAGTGTACCAACATAATTATACCTAGAGACTACAGACTACACAGTCTTAAAACTTTGCGTTAGCCATAGTTTTATAGGAAATGGTTTAACTTTGTGTAGCAGGGATGAAATATATTTGCAATAAGTACAGAAGTATTTTCTCTTCCTTCCATTTCTCTAACCAACTGAAATTGTAACATTATAAATATAGAATACATATTTGAAACAAGACAAATATCTCAGTCTTCAGCAGACTACAGTGAAATTGACTGAAATAGTGCCTTCTCAAACTTGGACAGGTTCCTAAAATAAATTCACCTGCAGTATCCATGTTTGCACTTCACCGCATTGTTCCCTGCTTAATTAGGTACTAGCCACAGTTTCTTTTGTGCTTTTAATCTTGATATTTTTCACATTGCTTTACCTAGCTTAGACTGATTGCTTAGCTAAATATAAAAGATAATTAGTTCAACAGCATGTTGGATTTATACAGCAGTTCAACAGCAATTCATTGACTACACTAATCACATAGCACACATTAACATAATTATTTTAGACATACTGGAATAAATACAAAATATAGTATTTATTAACTGAATGCTTGGCATAACATTACCTGACCCAAGAATCAAAAATAAAGTTAATTTGATATGGGTTTTTCCACAGGAGGTAAATTCAGTGTCTCTGTCCGAGGCCAAGATAGCTCTGGCAGGAACAGTCCTTGCCCTCCACACCCTCCCCCAGCTGCCGTCTTTGTTACCTGCACCCAGATCCTTCAGCCCAGTCCCTCTGCTGCTCCCACACATGCACGCTCAGCTGCTCCGCTCAGGGTGGAGGTAGATGTTCGTTGCATCACACACCCCAGGTCTGACTCTTGGGAAAGAAAGATAATGTGGTGGCTGAGATGCTGGCTCCAGATTTCAATTCCTTTTCCTTGCTCAATGATGCTTTATTTCAGTCCTTAATCTCATAATTCTTCAGCTCCCCTTTGTAAAATTGGGCTAATAATCTTCATTTTGTCTATCTAGACTGTAAACTTTTTGGCACAGACACTTTGTTTTACCATGTACACAAGAAGGCCCTGAACACAGAATGTGCTAGTGTTTGAAGTTAGAACTAACTCTGATTTCCTACAGGGAAAAATTAAACAAATCAGTCATCCTTTGAAAAGGGCTAGTTCTGCAGCTGCTGGGCACTTCTGGTTAAAGCTGATTCTGCCCTAAGAAAACAGCTTGCTTGTTTAATCCTTACCTCTTTCCTTTCTCAATATTCCCACAACTCCTCTTTCTCATACTTCTTTTGCACTCTATTCCTCCAAAAGCAGACAGCAGGACTAGCAGGAATACATTTTCCTACCAACATGTTTAACACATGGCAAATACCTTTGTGTCTAGACAGAAGTTGCAATCATAACCACATTTCAGCTGATTTTCTAAATGTCTTGAACAATCTCACAGAAGAGCAACACCCTGATACTGCACACTAACCCCAGCTCAACAAAAAAATTGGCAAACCTCAGGCAAGTTCAGCACCGGGCGCGGCGGACAGCGCCCAGCGGGACCGGGGCGCTGCTGGGGGCCGGGGCAGTCCCGGAGCCCAGCCCCCCGCGGCGGCGGCGCCACAGTGTCTCGATCGCTGCGGACCTCGGGGACAGAAGGGTCATCTCAAAGAAAAAAAAAAAAAGAAAAAAAAAAAAAAAAGAAAAAAACCCACCAAAAAAGCCCAGCTAGTAGCGGGCTGGACACTGAGGAACTCTGCGTTTCCCGGGCCGGCAGGTCCCGGTGCGCCGGGAGCCGCCGTCGGGTGGGCGATGAGTGTTGCCTGCGTGCACGGGGGAAGCGCGAAAGCGGCGTGGAAACGGTTCCTCCAGCACGCACCAACTTCCCCCGAAAATCCCCTTGCTCTTACCCACCGACAGCTCTGTTGGGTCCTAGCAAAGCAGGCAGGAGAGCCACTCTCACCGTGGAGATTTCTGAGAGACAGCGGTCATGTAGCAGATGGCATCAATATTTGGGGAAGCCAGCACCCACGGGTGCTGCTATGCTGGAAGATGAAATCTCCTGCTGCTGAGATACCCCCTTAGCCCTCTAAGGAGTCACACCTTGTTGGGGCTGGGAAATCACGATAAAACTATCAGTGTTTTCTCTGCTCCTGTCCATCTTGAGCTGATCTCTGCATTTACTAGTTTGAACAGCTTTAGGAATGAAACCAGGGTGATAGTAAAAATAGAAGGGGAAATACAAGTTCTTGTTTCAACCCAATATCTGGTAAATTGAAAAACAGTCCTTTTCCTTCGATAGTTTGCAAATCAGGCCTTTGCACCCTGAATGGACACAAAGATTTTACTAGTGAATTCATCTCCAAAGCAAACAGCACTAAGACCTAGTTCTGCTTCTGTTTGCTTCACTGTGAGGGAAAAACTCACTAATGTAGAAGGAGGAATGAGACTTTTCATTTACAGTTGAAATTTCTGAAAAAAACCCAAAAGGATCTGGCAACACCATCTTTTGAACAGCCATCTTCTGCAGGAGCATTTGAGAATGCTTGTCTTAAAGAAGATTTTACATCAATATTTGTGTATGAAGAGTTTGGGATAATCTGGTTGAAAGGTCCTTGATTTCAACAGAATTCATTGCATTCACTGTAAAGAACTTTGGGTCACGCCCTAATAATGCAACTTTAGGAGGTTTTTGCTCCATTTTCTCTAAGGATGTACATTTTACTTTTGCAAAATCATTACCATTACATGGTAAAATAAAGTAGTACTTCAGTAGAACAAAGATAAATGCCACTGTGCTACTGAGAAGGTTGAGTATCCCTGGAAAAGCTAATTTTCATTTTATTTGTTTAAATTAAAGGAAGAGATTACTTTATTTCAAAGAGTTTGTTAATTACTGGCAGCTCTCATAGCTGTGATACAGTTCAGAGAAAAGACAGCTCATTTAAAAGTACATCATGTACTTTAACCACTAAACCACCTTTAGAGTCTTGTCCCTCCTGCACTGCTGGTTTTCTTTTTAACTACACCAATATTCATCTTTGGTTATGCTCATGGAAGGGATCTATGTTTGTGGATTTTTCCACATTTCTTCTGCATAAGCATGGAAGAATAAATCAGTGCTTTTAAGTCTGAATATATCCATCTTACAGGCAGCTTGCGTGATTGAGCGTGCCATCCAGAGGCTCCTTGCTGTACTGTATCAGTAACTTTACTCACTACCAAAGAAAATTTTTAAACTTCTTTTCCACTTAGTTGACAGCATGTATGAGCCAAAGTAATACTCTGAATGTCATAGAAGTGATTTTCTCAAGAAAACCAACCGAACTAGATTATGTACATTCAAACCCCTGTACTAGAGAGTCTCCTTTTCTCCACAGGCTGCACAAAGAAGCAATGTTTGCACGCACCCCAGCCTCTGGGCTATTCCTTCCTAGCAATTTAGAGTATGGCCATCTGTACCCTCCTCTCAGGTGCTGCTGAAGGAAAAGGCTATCTAGCACACTGCAATACTGTCCCCCTCTATTTCTCCAAGCCTATGGACAGCTGCAACCTGAGAGAGCAAACATATGTTTAAAACACTCTCAAGCCATCCCCTTCTGCCCACTTGGCTGGGGGAAGGAATGCTTTATCAAAACCATCACGCCAGGGAAGTTCTCTTTTGTTTAGACAACAGTAAGTGAGATTGGTGTTTTATTTATCAGTGCAATGAACTGTTTCTAAGGTACCTATCATTTAGTTTCCAAGATCTAGTAGTGGTTTTTATCCTTCTCTAAAGTGATCCACAAGATGGAATTTTAAAAGAAAAGAGAAGCTATAGAGGCTTTGTAGGAGAAAGACTATAAAAAACCTTCTACATAGTAAATAGAAAGTCAATAAAGAAGGGAATGTTTCTAGACTTTAGGGAGTAATTGTAGGCCACAGCAGGGATGAAATAAACAGGGGAAAAAGTAAAGTTCCTTTAAAGAAGAAAGTATGCACAGTTAAGCCTTACTTCCCACTCCCCCACCCCCACCCCCACCCCTCCCCTCAGAAAATAGTACTGGAACTGTTAGAGGCTTAGCTAAGTCTACATGGGACAAATTCTGCCTCAATTCATAAGCAGTCATCCAGCTGTTAGGACAAATCTAAGATTAGGCATCACATTTTTACTTTAAAATGTGATATTCAACAGGCTGTCTGCAAGATACTTGATCACCAGTAAGGCTTATCTGATTCATGGAAGATATTCCTTTTTCATGCGTCAACAGTGATGAGTAAGAGGATTTGGGACCCCTTAAAGCCAGTTGTTTGCCTCTTTCCAAATGTGGAGGGACAAGGCTTGTACTAATGATAAAATATTCATGCAGTTCAAATTAGGCACAGCAAAACCCCTATAGTACTTTTGTTCTGCATAGCACGTTTCTCCTCAGAGAGACTGCAAGGCGGGAAGCTACATGCCTGTGTTGCAACTAAAGTGGCACTTTAATTTTTTAAGTGGCAATTTCAAGTGGCACTTCAAACTTTGTAAACTCTGCAGTCTCCTGTTACACCACTAGGTGTGAGTGTTGGAGCTTCTTCTGTTGTTGGTTTTGCAGTAATGTGTATAAAAGTTGCTCTCGTGTGTCCTGTTGAATTCCCAGTCACCCAAGCAATTCCCAACTGAATCGTGATGACTATCGAGTGTGCAAATTGGAAATCACTGACTGCCCACTCCATGATACAGCACCCACCTGCAGAGCAGAACACCCCAGCTGCACATAAAACTGCTCTTATATCCGTTTTGCCAGCTGTATGTGCGTGTACTGAGAAGCAGGGGTCCCTGGTGCACAGTTGTGTGATTTTTGGAGAGATGAGGAATCCAGAACTGGAATTTGAAGGGCAAACACCACTCAAGACCTCGGAGGATTTCAGAAACTAATTATGGGAGACTAGTGTAGAGAAGTGAGCTCAATCTTCTTGAATGGAAAAGATGGGCAATGCCATGTGTTTATCAAGAGATAAAGGCAGGGAGCGAAGGTCTGGGGAGAAGAACTGGTGCAGCAGTGGTCAAAGCAGGCCCCACCAGGCAGCAAACACTCATCCTTGCTCTGAGCTCACTTTGAACAGGCACATTTGATCAAGAGGAAAGATAGTGACAGCTAATTTGACAGGACAAAGTCTGGCTCTCTGCTGTGTTTCTACTTTACTTTCTATCTTTGTTGCTCCCTTTGCAGGCATTTCTGGAAGAGTTTTTTATCCTCCTACCATCTCCTCTCCACCCCTATCCAGCTGATTTTTCCTCCATCATTTTTCCTGTTTAGTTTACGTCCCTTTGTTATTTACTAAGCATTCTGCTGTGAATCTTGAAATTAATTACTGACTTCTCTATGGTGAATTTTGTCTTTGTGGAGTAAATCACTACTAAACAAATAGTTATTTATCTGGTATCTGTATCCACTAGTTGGTAAACATCCACCAATAATATCTATAAACATTTTCAACTGTTGCATAGAACTTTAGAAGCTGGGCTGAAATAGATTAAATAGGACATAAATTTATAAACTCCTCAAAGGTAAACACATTATGGAATTTGTGGTGAACTTTCAATTTGACTGTAGCTATAGGGATATGCTGAGATACTAACTTACTTCAGGTAAGCCAGAGGTAAAGAAACCCTACAAAATTACTGCAGGCTTTTTAATCATGTTAAAAATCAGGTAAAAGGAATATTGATTCCAACCTTAGCAAAGGTTGATAATTTTGAACAAGAATTGGAGATATTTGGGGACATTTTGCTCCTTTATTTTAATTCAGGAGCTAAAGAGAATTCAGAATCATGCCTATTTTACAAATATATTAAGTGTTGGAAGATAAAATTAATTATAACACATTACAGTGGTGCATTGAACAGCTGCATCTTACACAGTATTTAGGCAAACAGGGATTCAGATTTTGTCCTGTGGCATGTATATACACTAGTAAAAGAAAAAAGGTGTAGTATAATGTGCCCAAAGATGTTACTGCTTTTGAATCCTCAAGAAAAGTCCTAAGAAAGAATGGCCTTCACATGGATGCATAAGTCGTCAAAAATACTACTACAATTAAATACCAGTAGCCACAAATTTATTGCATACTTTAGAAAATTTTGCACAACTATAAGATAAAAAGTAGGAATTAGCCCCCTAACAGCAATATATTTAAATACTTGAATGAAATTCCTTCACACAAGAGAGGAACCACTATTTATAACATAAAGGCAAATCTCTATTGCGAGGCTAAGAACAGCAAAAAATAAACAGCACATTTTACTTAATTTTCAAATGTCAGGTGTTAAATGGGGAAAATTTTCATGTGGCCAAACGAGCTAACGAGCTGTGGTTTGGCCCCACTCTTTTGTGCCAATTGGGTATACTGCCTGCCATGTGGAGAGAGAGGTGAATGAACAGTGATATTGTGCCTAGAAAAGGGATCCAGCCTCTCTACTTGTGCTGTCAGGCAGGTGTTACTGCCTGAATTATAAAGCCTTTTTCTGATCCTGCAGGAGAGAAGGCTTTTGCAAGTCTTATTAAGGCATTGCATAGTAGAAGTATGATCTAGTCCCACGTTGGTTTCTTCTACGGGAATGTTCCAAATGACATCTAATATTTAACCATAATTGAGACATTTAAAAGCAAACATGTTTAGACTAACTGATGTTTTAGAACAGTTACTTCCCCCATTTTCTAACAGTGTATCACTTTTTACTCCATGCAGTTTAAAAATTAACATCAGATTTTTCTGTTTCATTTGGCTTTGTTAACCCATAGGTAAAACTCTTGGTCACAGATCCATCATATTAAACTCTATAAGGGCCATGGCCATTTTTCACAGGACCTCCCATAATCCCAAAGTCCCTCTTAAGTACTGGAACTGAAAGGATTCCTACACCTGATATTGGCACATGTCACCATACAGCAATCTTTTGTAAACTTCCAATAAATTCACTAGAGTTCTGTATTCAAGTAAGTACTATTCTACCATGGAGATGCAAAGTACAGAATAGGAGGTGAATTCCAGCAACCTGAACATCAGGCTGAAATAATATGCCAAAATATGATACAATATAGATCAAAACATAATATATATTCCTATACATAATGAGAGCACTCACTAAACATAACATTTTAGCATCTGAATAGAAAATAAATTAATAAAGAAAACTTCTGTTTCAGGAAAGAGTGAGTACAATGCAGGAAATGGGTATTTTTAACTCACCACTGTCTAAGTGGGAGGGGTTACTAACAAGCAAAACCAAATGTTAATATCCCAAAACATGGCCATGGTCATTTGTGCATGTAATTATGGGATCAGAAATTCACAAATGTATCTTTTAGCAGTATGGCAGGCTTCATCCACCCACTTGCCTTGAGATGACTGAGAAAAAAAGACACAGTTTTCACGCTTCCCCCCATTGGGCTGGGCACGATCCCAGTTGAAGTACTGTAGAGCCATACCATTGACATCAACAAATTTCCCTTCGTTTATCATGTCAGTGACACCCAACCAAAACTCAGACACTCTAGGCATGCTTTTCTTGCCATAATCTCGAAGAGTGTTTGTTTCATCGTTATTCCTTGGGATCGCCAGTGTCCCTCCCTTGGCTATGCAGTCTTCGTTGGCTTCATGAAAATGTTTGGTACCCTCTGATATGAGGTAGCACTTCTTATGGGCCTTTGTCCCACGAAGACAGACTGTGAATAGATAGGTATTGGTTTGTATGTTCAGTAAAAGCTTGGCTTATACGTTTGAATAATGTTTTCTAAAATGATAATTTTCTAAAAGCATATTGGGAATTAAGCAGACAAGTCCCTCAGCTCTTGCCTCCACATGGTGGACCTGAAAGCGGCAGCAAGATCAGACTTACCTGTTATTCCTCCTGTTCATGAAGGAACTTTTACACAGCCAGCATGTTAGTGTGGCTTTGGGATCCCAGCCTGAACAGACTGTTCACAGACACTCTGCAAGACATCTGGGACTACAAGGGACAGCCAAGAGCAGAGCATGCTCTTATAGCTGCTCCAGAGAAAAGGCGCTTCTGAGGAACAACAAACATAGCTGTGATCTTAACACTACAAAGTGCTTTGGAGAACAGTTCCTGTGTTTATGCTGATAAGCCATAGGCATGATCTTGAGCCCTAAATTCCCTCCAGTAATGTAATTCTCTCAAGGATTAATTTTTTTTTTATGTTGTTGTTCCAGAATGCTAAAATATAGCCCAGGCCTGTTGTCAGCATATCTTTTGCCTTCTTTTTAGCAAATAGTCCTGCTTTCATGCCTTTTTGCCTTATTTGTTCAGTCTTTAAACTGATGGAGTGGATGAGGTATCGATGTTTGTATTGTTGGCAGATGTGAGTTTGTCATCAGGAAATCTATACTTGGCTTTCTAGTAATGACACATATCTAAAAGTCTTTCATATTTATGAT
This sequence comes from Falco cherrug, assembly GCF_023634085.1. Classification (NCBI taxonomy): domain Eukaryota; kingdom Metazoa; phylum Chordata; class Aves; order Falconiformes; family Falconidae; genus Falco; species Falco cherrug. Next base: position 16,079,067 of record NC_073710.1, on the reverse strand, counting down.
ATTTAAGTGCCAAAGAAAGGTGGTTTTATGTATTAAATAAGCCTAGTTCCTAGGAAACAAAGGCAGGACAGAAAAGTGCCATTTTAAACGTGTCCTGTTCACCAAATATTGATTTAAAATTCATAATACAAATCTGTCTGGATGATTTATAGAAGTATATTTCCACCTGCAGAAGAGTACACATTCACCTCTCTAGTTCTTAATTGCTGGTCTTTCCAGCAAAGTCTATCCCTTCAAACTCTAAATTCAAATGAGGTGAAGTGACTTAAATCTGTAAACACTTCTAAAAAGTGTACACTTAGTACTGAGCTTGCATGACAATCTGAACCAAACAATCTAAACATTTGCATTTATAAATCTGTTTGCTTTTAGTTCTACTGGAACATATCAGGGAAATCCTGATGTAAAGTCCAAATGTACTGGAACATTATTTTGGCATATGCTCTGTAACTGAAATTGCCTTGCAGAACTGTTGTCAAGAGTTCTTCCAGCCCTAGGTCTGTGTGGGCAGGCTTGCAGGGGTGAATACTTGAACTTTGCTTTCCAGCTCTCCTAATGCAGATATGTGAAAAACTGGTTCTCTCAAGAAAAGCACGAGAAAAGAACCCTCCTCAAAGGAGTGTTCCTTCTGAGCTAAGGAAGGTAGCAAAGGCCTTGAATAAACTCCTGTAACAATTATTTTTAGAATCCTGCATGTGACTCCTTCCAGATAATTTCATGTATTGCTTAAACTCATCTCCTTACATTAGAAATATGTCATGAAACAGTATGAACATCTTCTGTCCTGATGTTTTCTATAATCTGTTTCTAATTCCTGTCATCTGTTCTTGTAAAAAAAAAAATATATATGTATCTGATCAACAGGATATGGAAATCCACTTTGGACCGTATCTTATATGTCTCAGTTTTTTAGTATTTCCATTTGTAGTATTCATTGCATTCCTTAGCTGCATTTTCAGGGTCATAATTTTATATTAGGGCTTATCCTTCAAATTTAAACATTTCAATCTACTAATGGCCAAAGAAAAGAAATGAACATATTTCCTAAATGTTCAATTATTTAACAAAATTATATTCATGGGAAAGGTCAGAGAGACCTTGTGTACTTCTACAACGCTACAATAATGATGGAGATGAGCCCTCTTCAGGGAGAAAGTATGTGCTGCTAAATGCATTGCATGTGGCAATATTTCACAGTATGTAGAAAGGAGACCTAGGAAATTCAAGCAAAATAAGAAATCAGATTGTGATGTTGGTCTTGGAAGTGTCCATAAGCTAAAAAAGTAGCTCCTTTTCAAGTATCATAAGGCCATTTATTAATTCAGTCAGAGCTAGAGGGACAATAGATCTCTTTTTGCCAAATCTGGAATCCAGTTGAACAGTGTGGTTCTGAATTTAGAATATAGCTCAAAATAAGTTTTGAGGATAGAAAATCTCCTGGGTTTGGTTTCATTTCTAAGCCACTGCATGCTTACTCTCAAGCTCCTTCTGGAAGCAATACAAGGATTACTTTCAAACAACAGTTACTTGTCGAGCACGGGCTCCCTCTTTTAAGACACTTCTAAAGTAGTCTTATAAGGAATTTAACATAAAAATATTTTGTAAAGCTCAAAAAGCTCTATGTAACCCAAGACTTAAACCAGGACAACCCAGATATTACCATCCCTAAGGAAAATATGTTCTGTTTCATGTGAATGATGTAATTTCCTCTATAGTGTCCTCTTGTACATATTTAAATGCCAAGTTTTGTGTCAACAGCTGTGAAAAAGCACAACTGTCTAGTAGGTGCATGTGTATTTATCTTTCTTATTTTGTTTGGAAATTTCCATCTGGCTATTTAAATACTTAAAGAACTCTGCACATTGAGACGGGATATTTCTGAACTCACAGTGGGTATTACTTTGAAGTTTTGTGGCACCATTCACAGCTGAATGTCACATACTGCACACTTCTAAAAGGCTCAGCCCTTTTAGCTTCCTTTTGGGGGTATTCTCAGTCTTTTCCATGAACATTTTTGCATGGATAGGTAGCCCATGTTCATATCAAAGCTGGGGGCCTAACTCATTGACCACCTAAGCTCTTAAATACAGTAACCCTCATTGTGTGGCCTTTTTCTGATTATATCTAATATCACAGCTTGGGGTTGTGCATAGAAAAACCAAAAGCAGTTCTTGCTCCAGATTAATCCTTGCTCTCAGTGAGGAATCATCACTTGTATGCTGTTAGTTCAGACTTCATTTTACTTGAATGCTTCCTTCAACATTTGTCTCACCATTACAGCTATAGCATACCATGCTTTTAAGGAGTTGTATTTCTCAGTCACAAATCCCCATTAAAGAGAAGGATGGGAGTGAAGAAGAGAGAAAGGCAGTGATAACTTTTGGAAGCCACTAACCAATATAAGGTGCTTTACCTGTCTGAAGTGCTTGCATTTCTTTCAGAGCATTTACTTCTCGCCACAATTTGTCAATCTGGGTCTTTAGGTCATCTTTTTCTTAAATAAAAGAAATACAGAGAAATGAACAGATATGCACACACACACACACAAAATATTTATATGTTAAAAGCTGTTTCAAAATACCATGGTTTTATGTATTGCTGAGATGTTTTGATTTCTTTTAAATATCCTTCCTTAATGAAAGGATTCCTGTAGATTTCCTGCAAAAAAAAACCAGGAGGAACCCACCTTTACCTTTTAATCTCATAGTTTAAATCTCATTTTCAGTTGGACTTTACCCTAATAATGATTTGAAAACCATGGATGATTGCAGCTAATTGTTATTTAGTGTGCCGGTACCTAATTGACAGCAAAATTTGCCTATTTACTTTTGAACCTGTACATCATGGGGTGTGTGTGTATATATAACATGCAAATAATAGCAGGACACAAGTTGTGTTTATTCAAAGAGAAGCTATTTCTGTGAGCATGGAAGTTTCACACAAGTCTGTTTTAACACAGTGAGGAACAACTAATACAATCCAACTTCACTGTCTGAATGTATGCAGTCAAGTTTGCTGAGCTGCAACTTCCCCTCCCCAGGAGGAGCCTTCCTGTTTCAGTCAGTACAGAGTGGGCCTGACGACTCGAGTCACAAATTCAGTCTGAATCACCACTTTGCAGCACTTAAAAAAGCACCAAGAAGATGGTGGGACAAGACAATTTATACATAACTCCATTTTCATGTCCTCTTTTCCATTCTTTTTTTTCTTAATCATTATAATATTCCACCACCATCAAACAACTAGCTGGCATGTCTCTGTTGCACAAGATGACAATCTGATTGCAGCAATAACTAGACCTTCCAGAAGCCACAGTAATGAACATGAGGAATAAATAAGCTCTTTCACATGTAGCAGAACTAACAAAACCACAGATCCTACGCATCTGTGTTACATCAACTAATCCTCCAGCTGCACCCCAGAAAGCTCGTCTCTTCCCCATATTCCCTACTGCCCGTGGGGATAACCCCAGCTGTCCTTCATGACTCCCTGGTTCCCCAAGGCAGGACTTCCAGTTTCCCAATCCATGCTACTCCCTGCAAGTCCCAATTCACAAGAGCCTGTCCATGTTCCTCTGCTTCAAAAGAGTCCAAAAGCAGGACAAGCTGAGCTCCTGGTGCACCCTCTTCACAGAGGGACACTAATGCAGAACTTCCCCACCCCCCACCCCCCCCACTGTTGGGAAACTTATCCTCTGAATTTCATTCTTCTGCCAAATTGCTTCACGTTCAAAAGTTATTAGTGGAAAGTTAACAGACAAATGTGCTGGCAAAATAAATGTATAAGCATTCTGTCCTTAGGACACCAAGCTTAAAACCATGGAGATTCAAAAAGAGAAGGAAGTCTGTATAACTGTATAGCTCCAGAGCAGTGTAATCATGTTGTGCAACGGCTTTATCAATGCTGCAGTTTTTTCATTGACTAGGAGTTTAAATATTTGCCATCAGTGTAACCTCCATCATACCCTCTTTTATTAGAAATAAGTCTTTAAATTAAATACACAGACATTTCCAAACAACATTCAGCAGTTTTGTATTTGCTCTGCAAGCTTTGCTCTGGGAAATTATGCTTTATCTTTTCCTGTTAATTCTTTTTCATTAGTTTAACTTGCCATTTCACAGCACTTTTCATGCAGGTAAAGTAATATTCCACAAATATTAGACATTCTGTTAAAATTAAGTAAATGGTACAAAAATATGAACAATAACCCTTGTAGACCAAGGTACAAAAATCTGAACAAATAACCCTTGGAGACTGAAGATTTTATTCTGCTCTTTTCCATCATACGTACATGAATTTTAATTCTTCTGATCTTAGTCAATATAACTATATAACTGAGAATGATGAGCCAGAGTCCTCTCTCAGCTGTACCTGTGAGTCCTAAATAATGCGATTAATAGGCATAACAGAGCAGCGTATTTACAACTGTTATGCAGCTCTTTCTAGAACTCATTCTGGCACCTTATTCTTGGCTTTGCTAAGTCAATGGGTATAATATAGACTCCAATGTCCTCTGTTAATAAACATTTGTATAATGTTAGGTTTTAGTTCATGTTATTTAAGTACATAGTAAACTTGCATAGTCTATAAGCTTCTATCCCTCCTCCCAGTTAAAACCCAGTACCTTTCACTCTACGTTTGCTGTGCTTCCTGGCTTTGAATTTGGAAGCCTGGCTGATGGTCTGATCCAGCAGTAGTATGCTTATGAGTAGAAAAATCCTAAGTCCTGTTTGTGCCATGTCTCGTTTAAAGAACTTAACGAGAAGCTTGAAGAAATTCTCTTTAGCAGCTATGAGAGCAAGTCACATAGACCCATCTCAGAAGGGACTGACTGAGGTCAGTTTTATAAAAGTGTAGTGATGGGGTTGGCTGTACTCCTTGCTTACGAAATGTGTTTAATACTTAAGCTGGCTGTAACATAAGGCACCCCCTTGTTCTCACGTCTCATCTGAAATTCCAGTTTCCATTTTGAGTTCAGCTGGGACAGGTTGCTTTTAGAGGCCATAGCAGCACTGAACAGTGCACTGATTGCCACTAATAAGCACTATAATTCCTGTTTAACTTTGAAGCCAAAATGTACGGAAAAGGAGATGGATGTCCAAAAACATGTTGTGCAATGCCAGCCTCAGGAATGGTCTTATTTACACTGAAACAAAAAAAGAATGTCACCCCCTGAGTAAATGCAAACGTTGCAACTACACACACAGAGTGTATATATACATTAAGATCACATTATGTGAGACGTGCATTTATTATTTTATGGAGAGTTAATAAATGCCTAATAGATATGACCACATTTCTGATTAAGACCAGTGCAGTACGTGCTATCAGCAGGGTCTAGCCAGGGAAACAAAAGACAGTGGATACTCTTCCAAAGGTTCCCAAGTCCTGACTGTGTGGTCAGAAGAAGAGTAAAGCACAAGATGCTTGAAGCAAGACAGTGTCTCTCTACACTCTGGAGAGATCTCCGCATTCAGTTCTCCTTCATTCACCCTTCAGCTCTCTGGAGTTTTCTGGGGCTGCCTTTGAACTGGAATTGCTATAAGTAGCAGAACCTCTCACTGATTTTGGTGGACAAATGAAATTGTCACAATAATGTGCCCACCCATACACTCTTTTCTTTTTCTCCCCTCCTCCCCAAGTAAGAGAGGTTTTGCTTAAAATATTGACACCAAAGTCATCACTGCGTGATGGGGTGCTGGCAAGCACTGTTCATGCCCTTCAGAGCTGTTGTTCCAGATGTCTCTTTGCCATCTCTGACTTGATTACATTCTGCTCATGTTGCCAGATTATTTCAGAGCTGTAACAGCAAGAGACTTATTACTTTATTAAATGAAAGCTCAGATTTAGGGAAGTGCTGTTATACTACATGATTGCATCATGGGTTTTTCCAACCCCCTTGTACAGTGTTTTTGCAGTTTGTATAATGTAAAACACACCTGAACCATCTGTTTTGGATACCCTTAAACAACTAGCTGTATTCTAATAATCTATCACCAGTAAGCATCTGTTAGTTACTAAACTTTTCATAAATGCACCCTGATAGGACAAAACTTCAGTCGCCCTGCTTCATAATATTGACGTATGTGACGTTGTGTAGGGAAACCTCTGGATCGACAATGCTAAGGCCTTAGTGCTGTTACGGAGCACAGCACACCAGAGATGGCTGTTTCGAGTCACGCACATCCACAACTGTCTAACAAATCACTCCCACAGCTGCGTGTTTCAGTACACAGTGAAATGTGCAAAGGGCTGTCATTCCAACTAGCACATGAGAAACTGAAATGTGAGCTGTCAGAGAAGAAAACAAGGAGGTTGGCAAGGGTCTGGTTCAAGATTTAATCTGTCATTTAGAACTAGCCCTAAGTTCAGGGTTGATCCATATTTTATCCCAGTGATACTGGGGCATCAATATGAGCTAATTAAGTGCAGACAGCTGAATCAATAACTACCTCCAGTTATTCACTTGGTGCATTCTCAGAGGTTGTTGGTGGAATTGCACATGAAGCTGGTCCTGAACCACTGCAGCTTGTAGCCTGACATATTAACCTAGTGATAATTTTGGGTTACCTTGACAAGGGAGCTGTAAACACCCAGGGCTGTTTCACTTGGACCTTAGCTATCCCCCAGGCTTTGAGACAGGCAGGAACAGTAGCTGTGGCCAGCAAGCATTTTAGTGTGCCTGTTGAAGGACTCGGTATCAGAATGTATTTGTTCCTGCTCCTAGGAAATGGAGTTTTCTAACACAGGCTTTCTTTTCTTTCTGTGAAATGAGTCTGACAGAAAAATAAATTGTACTATACTGAGGCAAGCATGCAACTCTGTAGAAATGGAGGTATAGAGAAAACACAATTTGGTATTCTGAGAGCTCTTGGCCCAGAGCCTGAATACAAACCTGTGCTTTTTAGCATATGTCGTGTTACATCCTTTTAAAAACAGACTGAAACTGTTTTGAAAGCTTCACCCCCCTCGTTCAGTAGTCTCTCTGACCATTTCACCAGTCTGCAAATAGCTCGGCTGGACTTCACTCCTAGAACCTGAGTCACAAAGTTGTCCTTGCAGCTGCTGTGATAGGCCACAAGGGTATAGGGGTTTGTTTGTCTAGAATTTGTCTAGAGTACCTAAGAAATAGGTTTCACACTTATGACTAATCTATAGCAAATGAGGAAACAAGTTTAAATTCTTGTATATAGTGTGTGGGCAGGAGAGTCAGAGAAAAGTCAAAATATGTTGCTGAGAAGATGTAAACTCCCAGTGCTACTGTGGGGAAGCAGGAAATGGAACCATATAGAAGGTCTAGAGCATCACTGAAGTGAGTACCTGGTCTGTGCGTGGTCTTGAAACCAGCATTACAATGTCACTTAGAGTTACAATTTTTCTTTTACTGGCATAGTTATAGTAACATACAGCATAGAGAGTGAACACAGTTATATATGTAAAGAATTATTTTCTCCTGGGAAAAACTATTCCTTTTCCCATAGCAGAATGTGCTATTCAAATAAAAAGAGTCTCACAGTTTTATAGCTGCATCCAGACTAGGATAGGATTGCGCTTTTTTATTTACACCAGTATAGTAAAACTTCTGCATACAGACAAAATCATGGTTTCTCTTGAAGTGCTTAATTCAATTCAAAGCACTCTTGAAGTGCCTTGTTTGATAACAACCATCCTGCAAAAAACATAGCTGCTGTACTGTGCAGACATCTGGCTTTTTGGCTCCCATCTCCCCGCCTCGTTCGCTTTGCTTTCAGACAAGTGCACCATTCAGAGCCATTGGTACAAGGTTTATTTCAGTTTCTCCACAGAGGCTCTTCAAGGTAAAAAGACTGTTTCCCTCTGAGACAGTTCTACCTTTATATTCTCCTGTAAACTGGCTCAGAAAACCTCTTCATACAGCTGTTTTTCCTCTCCATCCTCAGCCATCACTGGATTTGTGGAAAGAACATTCAATTGGGCACAGAGTATGAGAAATGGGTGTGAGATGAGGACTGGGATCCTGAAACAGGTCTGGCTGCAGAAACCATTTCCTGTTGTGTGGAGTAAGATGCTATGTAGGGCAATCATGCCCTTTACTTAACTCCTGGGGTAGCAGAGTTACAAATAGACACCCTACTTGTACAAAAAAATACCTTTAAAGACAATTAATGCTTCAGTCTGTTTAAAAGTGAACTGCTCACATATTGCTAGTAGGCTGGCTATGTTTCACTGAGATCTACAGTGCCCTCCATGCTTCACAGCTAATTGTTTTGTGGCACGTTTGATCAGATGGAAAACTGATGGGCTCTATCTGCCACTGAAATCACAGCAAACTTTTTTTGCAGCATTTCAGTTGTGGAAAAATCAGCTCAGTGTAGGATTTAGGAAAAAAGCTTGCATGTGGATAACTATTTGCCCCTTCTGCTCAGAGTAAAAAGAGAAAATGAAAACTGATCAGAGCTGTTGCCAGGCTAAGGAATTTCAAGTGAGGCAATCTGAAGAGCCAGTATAGCCAACAAAAGTAAGCTACACAAAGGTTAGTAAAAGGCTTATCACCTCCTATACATCCATTTTTATAACTGTCTTGGGTGGTAAATGGGATCCACTGGTTGATTTTAGTTTGTTTCAATTAAAGGTAACAAATTTTGTAAATTCTGCTAGTCACAGATTATGAAGTACCTGGAAAATTACTGTATGCTTGGCTTCCGTGGCCTTGAAAAGTCTTGCAAAGTCTTTCTTAAGGATTTGATCTCAGTCCAACCAGGTACGAGGCAGGATTATGGCTGCCTTCCCAACACCAAAGTTATTTTGGGGAAATTTGTACAAATGAACCATGGTTTAGAAAAGGGAAGGGCTAGCTTTCTGGTATGCAAGGTTTTGTGAAACTTATTAACGATATTTTTGGGTTTTGCAATCGGTTCAAGTTTTTTCCCATCATGCTAATTTGCTCTTTTGGAAAGAAATTTTCTGGCTACAAGTGATCTTCTCTGTCTGTTAGAATTAAAGGAGATTCCAGGTTTATTGCAAAGCCAGGCTGGACCTGCACTGAATGTCACTGAGTGTTGAAATGAGGGCACTTAGTCTTCTTTAAATATGTGATGCTGCTATCCCAAATGTATGCCTCACCTTGGCACTGTGGTACCGATAATGGGATTGATCAATAAATAGGCTTCTCGATGTGGCATTTTTCAGTTCCAGACCTGACTGCTATTACCTACAGATCTAGTGCTTTTCACTTCCCATGCTGTAAATACAAGCTTCAAAAAAATGAAGAAATTGGAGATGTAAATAATGTATGTGTACTGAAAAGATGAATCAGGGGAGTATTTTGAGCTTCTGGAGTAAGTGCTTTTTGTATCTTTTATTTGGGGTCTTTGCCACAAAGCATCTCACAGCTGAGTCTTAGCAAGCAGACAGGTGGGCAAACAATTCACAATAGGCAGCAGAAATACTTGTCTTACATCTAGCACACATATTTAAGGCAAATATCATCTTGTCTATGTGACCAAACTCCCACTTGTACTCCCTTCATTCTCTTGTAATGGCAGTGAATATAGGTTACAGGTTGTAAAGCTGAGAAAATACTGCTTATCAAAGGCAGATTCAGAAGAGATTCACCAAATCTACATGAAGCAATGTTAGCAAAGCCATTGCATCCTTTTTTTTTGGTTACCTATCCAATGCCACTCTGCACAGTGTTCAGATAGCTCAAATGAATGGCACAGTTGCCAAATCTTTTTTACTTCAGGCCTTTAGCTGCAAAAATAAGTAGGTGCTGAGTGTTTTGCAGACTGTTGTTGTCTGTTTCTTTAGGCAGGAAGCACCCCAAATAAATACTTATTTAGAGAAAAATGTTTGTATGCCTATGTGAAATGTGCAATGAGAGCTAACCATAATCCCCCTCAAAACAGACTTTTTACAGATCAGCTGACTGCATCATCTCTAAAGATAAGGGACTTTAGGAGAAAATTTAAAGCAGTTTCTTTGCAGTCCAGGTGCAAATAGAGGAGTTGAATGGGGTCCTTTTAAAATGCTGTTCCTGTGGTCTTGGCAATATTTCCATGTTGGGAATTATTGGCAGCAGCTCAGCTTGTTTAGCCCTCGGGATGTATGTGAGAATGTGTCTCTCTTTCTCTTTTGTAAACAGAAATTACCTGTTGTGCTAATTTTTCTCCTGTAATGTGTGCTGCCTTTTTTTCTTCCTGGAAATGATCTGAAAACATCCTGAGCATTTAATTTCTCCCTTTAAATATTTTATTTTTGATCATCACAGTCTCTTCACATTAACATGATCTTAATAGGTTTGCTCATCCTTACATATGCCAGACAAAATGATTTGGACAATGATCTAGGCACTGTGAAGCTCTCCAGACAGTCTGAATTGCACATTCAGAGGTTCATAGCAGGTTACCAACAGTGCAGCTTTGCATACTGCCAGCGGGGCTGGTCAGAGGGAGGATCACATTTTGGCTTGTGTAGTTGTTTGTAGGGTTTTCCTATATGAGATGGAAAACCAGACCTTCTCGGGAGTGTGATCATGTCTCCCTTTGGTGGCTGCACTTCACTGAGTACTTGAAGGTTCTGCTCAAGAGCTGAGACCTTCCACTTTGCCAACCCAGAAACTCCAGTTCCCACCTCGTGTGTGCCCATACGGCCTTTGAGGTCCCCAACCCCTGTGCCATGGCCCTTCTATAGAGGTACTCTCAGAGACACTCCCAGTGCTGCTGCTGCCACCCAGCCGGTGTGGCTGCCAATGGACAAGGAGGTGCTTTAGCTGGGGGCTGCCAGCCTGGCTTGGGGAAAGAAGCCAAAACACTGCTCCGCCGTTCAAGGCTGTCACAAGATCTGCAAACAGCTGACCCTGCTTTACCGTCTTAGAAGCAGCACTACCCCCATGCACAGGCATAATCAGCTCATGCACCAAGCCCCAGGGTTGGAAAACATGTGATGTAGTCCAAATAAAACAGTGTTCTTTAAAATGTAAAAGAAGGTTTTTAGCTGCCTAGTCAGGAAGGAAAAATAGTACCTAAATGTAAATGCTTGGGAGATGTCCGCTTGTCTCTGCAGGCAAACTCCAGCAATGAGACCAGAGAAGTGGCCCTGCCTTGATGGGGGCTGGGAAAGGGGCAGCTCGGGGCAGAGACAGATCCCGCAACAAGCCTACCACCTCACACCATGCGTGTCCTTGCTCCCACCATGGGATGAACATGCAAACCACACATCGCCTCCTGGGAGATGCTCACACAAGGGTGCTGGGAGTGGAAAAGGAAAAATAACCTGTCAGTGCAATTTTCACTAACAGCCCAATACGTCTATTGAGAAATAACATTTCTGGGATGCTGCCCTCTTGTGAAAGGTCAATATTAACATCCCCTCCCATCTTCCCCTCTCCTACCCTTAAGGCTATATTTTGATGGTACACTGATGAGTTATATGCTGTTATGGTATTAGGTGTTGTTTCAAACGCTGTACCTAAAATTTTCCTAATTGCAAAGAAGAAATCTTTCAGGGATTTTTGGAGACCTTGGTTGCTTTTCCCTGTTGAAGTCTAGCTTGGGCAGAAAGAACCCATGACAAGGTAGCACAGCATCCACCTTTCCTGTTATCTGCTGTCCTTAAGGATTCGAAATCTTAGTACACGTCATGATTGTAGCCAGACTAGCATGGCCTCCAGTGCAGACTAGTTAAACATATATTTACCTATCTTTTCTGATATGTCCTGTAGCTTGTTTGCTGATGGCACTCAAGCTATCTAGTATAAAGCCAGCTTGCTAATGTCTATATAAAAATGCACTCGCTGTACTGTCTACAGTGCAGACAGACCCTGCCTGAGATACTGGCCTTATTTAACGAGTAGGATTAGTCCGTTTCAGAAATTGCAGGGCATTTCAACTCCTGCACTACATGTTTGGGAGAACCCCAGTTTTTAAATTAGAAGCTGAAGAAATCAGCAAGAAGGTAGCTGTAGTTGTACCTGAGAGGGTGGACTCATCTGCATTTTAGGGAGATTTCAGAAGCAGGTATTATGGGTCTGGACATAGCATCCTCCAGAACTGAAGGAATTCACATTTTCATATTGTACCTAGTTAAAGCTGTTGCTGGTCATGAAAAGGGGGATACAAATCCCCACTTGTCCTCATCTTCTTTTCTTCCTAAAAAACGAGATTCCTTTGGTAGAGTTGGGGGATGCATTAAAACACGTATCTGTCTGTGCACTGCTTGGGCTGTGTTTGAACCTCATGTTGTGCTCCTGGATCATTGTCCGTCTTCTGTGTGTTTCCAGCCCAGTGCAGCATCCTCTCACTGCATCATGACCCCACAAGCGAGGTGCAGCCAGAGAACCTGAGTTGTGGGCTTATAGTGTGGGGTTAAGCAGCTGAGGATGTGCACTGGCAGGGCCACACACCCCAACAAAATATACAGTGTTCTGGGAAGTTCTTTAAAAAGGACTTGGAGTCACAACATGGTTCGTAAGCAAGGCATTTTTTAAAAAAAATTGTAAGTAAAGAGGGAAAGAGAGATATGTGTGACCCCTGTGTCCAGCCGCAAAGACAGCTGATGCTTACATCCACCCAAGGCCTGAAACCTGTCCTGTAACTTCAGTCCCAGCACATGATGCTACATGTTGTGCATGTATGTCTGTTACGTGACCTTACATATCAGAGAAGAAAGGAGTTCAATGTCTTCATTCACACATGAAGCTTTTTGAAACTGAAATTTGATTCCTCAGTGGCAACTAGAACAGCAGGAATAAACAGGGTATTTATTCAAATATTTTCAAATAATACTCTCAAATGGAAAATATTCTGGCATTTGCCAAGTAATTTAGACATTGTGTAAACATAAACTTAACAGAATGTTATTGTTACTTCATTATTCTTTCTGTCATGTACATTCTCACTGCAATTTATTCTCATTTCCAGCAGATGTCTTAAGTGCCCTAGGAATGATTAGGAGAGCTCTGATTTCATATTGCTTATCCATCAAAGGAAAAGATCAGTCTCTCCTCTGTCTGCTTAATACTCAGGGTAAATCTACTTTGTTATGTGGCTTTACACCAGTGTTACCCAGCAGAGGATCATGTTCAGTCTGATTACTCATTTTCTAGATGCTTCATTACTGTAGGAGGAGCAACTGCAGACACACAGACATCAGGTCAAGCATGCTGGTACAATTGGAGTTTCAAAAGGAATGGGAGATTGTTTGTTCTGGCTTTGTCAATATTCTTCCCTAAAATAATGCTATGGGCTCTGCCCGGATTAAAGCAGTTTCATATAACAAGGTGACATGATTTCACAAGTTACATGGACATCTGACAGATTAAATTGGCTTATTAATCTTCTAAAGATCTTTGAATCTCAGGATCACATGTGTTTGATACCACTTCATTGCAGTGGGAGAGCAAACAGGTTAGGTTTGACTGGATTTGACACTCAGTGCCTGTGTCATGTTCGGTGCCCCTCCAGCCACGGGATAAATCTTCTCTGCAGTTCTCATCCCCGCCTCCTTGCAGGGCCTGCTGACAGGATCCCTGCTGACATGGAGGCTTGCATCCAAGTGGACCCGCTGAGTCTTATGCTTTTTACCTTGCTCCTTGCCCTGTGCTTCTCCCCTTGCAGCACTGGCAGTGGTACACAGCGGCAGCAGTGCTGGCAAGTGCAGGCTGAGCTTGCAGCCATGTGCCGTGGTTCCTCCCCTCTCAAATGTGCTGGGCAAACAGTGCAGACAGCTGTTTTTTTCTAGCTTTATCAAGCCCTGTGCTGTCCCTTGCTCAACAGACTTGTGTGTTGGTGGAAGACTCTCAGCCCACAGCAATGGGGAAGTTCCTGTGAGTTACATTCTCCCTAAAGGCATCAGAGTTTTGCCTGCAGGAGGCCAACAGCCTTTACTCCTTCTCTGATAAATAATGGCAGAACAGTCCAGGACCATGTTCCCATAAGAAGAATATGCCAGGTCACCAAAGCTGGACATGTACCAGTGAGTCAGTAATATTTCTGCAGCACTAGATCTGACCCAGTCCAGCCATCTGGGGTGGCAAGACTGCTCCCAAGTATGAACTTGCAGGTTTGCGCAGTGCATCATGCTTCTGCGTAGACTTAACAGCTTGGGTCTCCATTAGTTCACGGAACTTGAGGCTCCACGCTGCTACTTGATATAGATGCTCCCCAGGTTGCAAGCCGTGAGTGGTCTCTATCAAGGCAGCCCCTTTGCAGGAGATCTAATGTGACCAGGAACCAAAACAGCTGTTCTAAAGAAAGGCTAGCCAAATTCATCTCTCATGCAGGATCTGTAAGGCAAGTGCTTGGTTTTGCATATCCAGGATTCTTACACAGCCTGGCACTTGATGCAGGAGCTTGGCCAAAGTTTGCATGCTGCCTCTGGTAGAGTGGAGGGCAGCGAGTGCCCTGGAGTGCCAGAAGCAGCACAGCTGCAAATGCAGAGGAGCAGCTGTATTCCCTGTGCAAGGATTTTTCATTTTGTACTCCATTTACTTGCTCCAGCGGCTCCATAAAACCAGTATAAACCAATACTGCATCCTCAAGAAAGATAATTGGGTTTGGCAATGTATATTTTAATAGGGAGAACTGAGTAAGGATTAAAAAAAAAATCTTGTGTTTTTTCCCCACCAAGTTACAACTTGGAAATAAATATTACTCCCTGAATTTTTAATACTGCAGCAATTAGGTTCATTTAGAGGACCAATCAACTTGATGCTGTCCCTATCATAGCCAGTGGTAGAACTCCTGTGAGATTCCAATTTGAGTTGAGTTTACCATCTTAATGGGAATAAGGAAGGAAGCTTGCAACAATTATCCTTTTATTACCCTGTTTCGCTTGATGATTAGCAAACAGAACACTGTGTAATAACTTTATACATCACTTACATGTTGAACAAAATACAGATCAAAACTTCCCATGAATCATATTATGTATGCTTTATTAAATTAAGCTACAATGCCAGGGAATGTGCTTCAAGAAAAACAATATTGAAATGAGACTAATATTTAGTATGTGAACTGTGAGAATTGGTTAGAGCAAGTGTCACACAGCACAGCTAATGGCATCTGATATATTTAGGTGAGTGGTTGTGGACTGATCATTCAAGTGAGACATTAAAGACAATTCCTTCTGTAAATCTGCTGTGACATGCCTACGCTGAGCTTCTGAAGTACTGCCTCTCTTCTGTGACACGCTGCATAAACACACCTCTGATGTATGGGTCCAACATCACTTGACAATCAGACATCGTTATGGCACTCATTTTTACAGCCCAGTATGCAATACCATCTCCCATCTGATCCTTGGGTGAAGAAATCCCATTTCCACCCATGAGGTGAGGATGAGCCAGAGTGGCTGGATCTGCATTCTCATGTGAATCCAGGCATCGCTTGTTGGAAAAGGTTGTGTTTAGGGATCCAGGCTGCTTCCTTCCCTGTGATGCCCTGCCAGTGGCAACTACTCAAATATGCGTGGAGAGGATGAACAAGAAAATAGTAGAAAATGCTTATAATGGCCACATTCAAGTGTTGGTTCAGGCTCTGAACTACCATATTTGATTAGAAAGCAAGGAAAATGGAGACTGTCATCTCTCAATTGTATATATTTCTATGGGGCTTTGCTGACAGGGTCTTGGCTGAGGACATTCAGCAAAAGGTTTTGTGCATCTCCTTTGCTTTGGAGCAGGTATGATTTGAGACACAGCTTTCAGCCACGGAGGCAAAACTTCCAGCTCAGCTAAGTTTAGTCAGGATTCCTTCAGTAAGTGAAGAATTAAATGATAGAGAACCGTAAGTCCTTAAACCAAATGGCAGTATTTTATGGCATTATGGACAAGTCACCTAATTTCATTTTTTCTGACTAAAATACAAATGGTCCAGGAACTCAAAAGGGTGCATTTATACAACCAATGAGATACTTAGTGGGTCACAGGAGATGTGGTTCCTTTTTTTCTTTTTTTTTTTTCCCCAATGGGAAAATATTCCTAATGTAAAATGCAGACACTAGAAGGAAAAAACAGCAGTAAAGAAAATCTGCCAAGGCAAACTGACTTAGAAAAGAAACCCACTTGTCATCATCTCTCTTCTGTGTTAGCAACAAAACAAATGTTTTCTCCTAGAAGCCTCTGGAAAACATCACTCATGTGACACGTCCTCCAGGCCACACAGTGCCTTTATCACCAGAAAACACCCCAGTCACCATACAGCTAACTTCACCCACTAGCGTTTACAAATATTGTTTCGTTGTTAGCTTATCACCTGGCCAGCCCAAGGGCTAGCCATTTCGGGGAAAGTACAGCAATCGTTATCATAAATAATGCATCTAGTATATCTGCTGTCTCACTCCGTTCTAGGGCAGCTAAGATGCTGCATCATTTACTGCTGTGCTATATAGTGGAACACATCTCTCTACATGGGAAATGTACTTACAGAGATTACCCAGCAGAAGAGCATAAAATGATTTGTACTGGAACCTGCAGCTTATCAGGAAAACAATGTTTGGCAGGGACACAGCTAATGTCTGGCAGACCGTAGCACATTTCCAGTGCTGGCAGTTGCAGAGGCAGAGCCGCTTCCAGCTGGGCTGCAGGTAGCAGGAGGCCGATTGATGGCAGCTGGGCCTTGGACCTGGGGTGGGCAGAGAGCCCCTGTGCCTGGCGGGCACAGCAGCTTGCAGGAGCAATGGGCATGGGTGGCACGAATGCTCCTGCCCCCACAAAAGTGCTCATTTCCTATTCCCCAAGCCCTCAGAATGCACAGAAGTTTCTTCTTCACTACTTTTCCCCATTCTTTTGAGCTAATTGTAGCGCCTCAGGATGGTCACTAAGCAAGCAAGGTAGGGGGGAAAAAAAGGAAAAAAAAAAAAGCTCTTCCAGACAGATCAAAGCCCTCCTACTCTCAAAAGGAAAACAAGCAGGCCCCCAGCCCTGCAGCCCTCCCTCAGTGACAGACCCCATCAACCCAAACCACAACCCTCTTTCCCTTTCTATAGCTGGCAGCTGCCCTCCCTAAGCCAAGTGGCAGTGGCATCTCTCAGCCCACCCATTTAATCCCTGGCTGCCCAGTTTGCAGCTTTGTCTAGTGGTGTCAGTACCAAACATTAAACTTCAGGAGGGTTCAGAAGCTAAGAGATCCAAGAGTCTTTCTTTGCCTGTTTAGATTAAGTTTTAGTTCAGTCAGTTTTAAAGCTTTTATCAACAACTGTGAAGACTGTTCCTTTCTAAATGAGAACTTGTTTTTTAAGATGGCAGGTGTATGAATTTTTAAGAGACAGAGCAGTCACTATAAGGGCGGTCAATGCTGGTTCCTGGCCTTTTTTTTCATCTTGCCCAAAATGCCTGTGCTTCCCATATATGAGAAGAAAGTTTCCACATGTGAAGGGTTAATCTACGCGTGCTAAATCCACTGGGAGTTTGTAAGGCAGTCTGTGTGGGGGATGAAAGTGGACAGGATCCAGTGTTTTTCAGGAGGTAAAAAATGAATTTTCCTGAAGTGCTACCACAGAACAACAATGATAGTTGAGTATTGCAGGGACTCTAGGAACCCTGCAGAGAAAGGCTGGGACCCCCATGTCAAACCCGGTGAGAGGTGGCGGGGGGGGGGGGGGGGGGGGCTGCTAAAGTAGTTCCAAGGGGGATACTGACTTCAGCAACAGCAGTGCCAGTGTCAGGCACCCCTTTACACAGTAACAAGCTGCATCTATTGGACTTTCCCTGGCTTGGCTTTGCAGAGACCAGGCTGGCTGGGGTAGGAAGCCATGGTGCAGCTGCCCCGCTCACCTCCCACAGCTTCACAGACAAGAGATGGGAGCGAGACGGAGGCCTTTCCCTGAAGTGAGTCAGGTTTCCAGCAAAGTAGAGAACAGAGCACAGACCAGAAAGCCTTGGAGGCTGCCACACAGGAGTGCAACAGTCTGGGTGGTGACTAAACCCCACATCTGTAACAAACCACCTCACAAACTCCCTTTCAAGCATGCAAATAAATAAACAGATAACATGCTGCAGATTCGACTCACTTGTTACTCTTGGGCAAAGACATACATGATTCATTTATTTTCATGCATTCATTCTCTAACTCTTCATCATCTACACTGTTCTCACGCCACCTACCAGTTTCTCCACAGCATGCTGGTGGTGAGGTGCCCAATGCAGCATTGCTACCGATAGCAAAGACGAAGGCAATGTTCAGAAAACCACACCGTTTGCCCGCAGTGGTAGCTGACAGAGACAGGCCAGGTAAACATGAAAGGAACAGCTTGCTTAGGATCAGCTGAGCACAGTCAATCAGCACACAGCTCAGACTGAGGAGATAAAGTGACATTTGCATTTACACTCCAAGCTATTCTCTCAAAGGACAACGTTAGGATGTTTGCCTAGATGTTACAAATTACTTGGAGAAAAGGTGTCTTGATGCAGATAGCAATTATGGTGTTTTGATTGTTTTGGCTCTTTCTGTAGTCAAACAAAACACTAGCTCACACCAAGGGACTTAGGTGCTGCCGGGGGGAGAAACTCCTGCATGATTCTCTAGGAGCTGGAGGTTTTACGTGCGCTGTGTGCTGATAATCACAGCTATACTAGAAGAATCTTCTCTGACAGAAACCAACCAGAATTAATCACTAAGCTCACAGAAAATGAGAGGGGAAGCACAAAATGGAGGATGAGGTGAGACCTAGGGATATTCAGCATCCTAGGATGATTTTTGCATTTTATCTGGCCAGATGCCACACAAAGGCAGCCTGCTGCATCCCCACTTGCCTGGTAGCAGCATCTGTGTGTTAGATTGTGTGACAGTCGAGTATAGATGGCCCAGTGGGAAAGCTGGCAAAAGGCAGAGCTTTATTAGTAATCACTGAGACTTTGCAAAAGCCTATGACTGTTTGCTTTCAGCCTCATCCTGACCCTATGATTAGGGATGCACTGATCCATTATTTGCTTATTACGACTTCAAACCAGAGGGCAGAAATTTACTCTGCTCCTCTTCACAATCATCCAGTGTTCATATGAGCTTTTAGATTACAAAGCAGATGCAGTAACTACTGAAGTGAGATTTTTCAGGGACATTACAGGCTTTAGAACGTCCTGCACGACTGGGATGAACCCAAGCTAACATTTCCTCTTTGTTTAGATATTAAACTGAAGTTCATTGAACCATTTCTTCTTTTCATGCAGGAAGACCTTTAAAGCCATGTATTCAAGTACAGGCTTGAGATGACCTGTAAGATTTGGTAACTGTAATCCATTCTTTGAAAGAAAAGGTGTAAGCCTCCTTGCAGCCCGCGGTTGAGACCAAGACCCAGGCAGAGTGGGATTTTAGATGTAACCATGTCCTCCTGCTTTCTGCCAGCTCATTTGCTGGTGGCTAGTTTGGATCCTATTTTAAGATTATTCCCTCAGAGTATCTTCATTTCTGAAAGGAACTGTCTCTCTGAGGATAACTAACGTGTGTCCATTCATCTCCCAGTGCAATCAGAGTGCTAAAATTCTGGAAACTAGTTTCTATCTGTATCAAAATATGCTTCCCTGAACGCGTCGTGAATGCTGCTTATATAATGTCTTGAATTTCTTAGACTGTAACATTCAACATTTTACATCTAAATTTTTAATGTTCTGTACAATAGCACATTTGGCCACTTTAACAACCTCAATGTACTCTGTAATTAAAAAAAAATATCTGTATACTCCTCAGTGACCAAAATAGAAAATAAGACTTCACATTTTCCTTTTAACCAATTCCAAGTCAGTTCCCTAATGTGATCATAATATTAGAATAAAACATGTAACCCAAGGATAATGCTATGCTCAATATTTTATTTATATTTTTATGTAAACATAATTTGCTTTGTAGGCACAATATAACAAAAGCTCTAAAGCAACAAATACAATTAAACAGTGTCTCAGTTCACTTCAATCAGGCTTAAGTTAAAGAGAAGCTTTCACAGTTCTTTTAAGGCAAATTGAGAAATAATTGGTTTCACTTGAAGAAACTATCCAATTGTCTTAAGAGCTGTTTCAACAACACTGTCAGTAGTAAGCACAAACCTTCATTTCTACTATAGTAAGACTTGGTCAGTAACAAGTCCCAGCATTGTCATTTTGTATAGCATGCCCTCTACCAAGTCACACGTGATACTACTGTTTGTGGTATTCTAAAAGGTACTTAGGGCTTGCAGGCCAAATTCTGCTAGCACAAATCCTGCTTCCAGAACACACACCTGAAAAACTGCCACTCATTTCAACAGTAACCTTCACATATGCCATATTAATACCAGCAAAAACCCGAGCAGTTTAGTTTGCTGATGGCAATACTCATCTGTGTTGCACTTAGGTAGATCCAGAAGTATTCCTTTGTACTCACTGCAATTACCTGACATTCTGCTGATCAGAAAATGGCCCTAAAATTGGTATGAATTAGCATGAAGAGTATTTTTGCCTTGCTAACAAAACCAGAAAGAACTAGCCAACATTATTTCATTTGATTGTTGTCCCTATGGTGTCTGTGGCCATGACCAAGATCACCTATCTATTAGTTCTGAAGGGCAATTTAACTGTAGAGCCAACCATGCTGCGGTTTACAACAGAACGGATTTGCTATTCTGCTTGCCCTACTAATTTAAGGCCTTGAGAATGCCACTTTACTGCCAGCTCGAAGGTCACCAGCAATATTGCTCACTTTGGCGTCAAATCAAAATTCCTAGTTATGTTAAGGTTTGCTGCAGGACAACATCGTTACACTAACTGCAAAACAAAACTGGGCATGTTTCCTACCGTTTTCAGCTTATGAGTCGTGAAAACTTAATGGTCTTTCTTAAAAGCCCAATTGGCAAGCCCAATACATGGAAAACTCACTGAACATTTATTTTTTCTGTGGAAAAAGTCCCTGTTTGGGGCTGATACGGCACTGGAAGTGTAGGCAAGTCCAGCTTGAAATGAAAATCAACTATATTGAAGTTATGCATCAACATCTAGAGAAAACCAAAGTTCTGGTTCAACTAATATTTCAAAAGCTTTTTTGGCATTTTTCTCCAGTTACTACTTCTCATTATTTCTGAATATGTTTAACCCAAGGGAAACTCCTTCAGAATGAATATTCTGCACAATTATCTGGTATTAGAACAGCAACTTCATGAGTACAGTGTAAAGAGATGGACATTAATACTCAGGCAGCAAGATGCAACAAACAAAAAACCAAGAGAGAATCTTGTAAAACCACACATAAAAGTCATCCAGACCCACAAGTTCTTTCACACTGAGAAAAGCACTAGAAGCCTTCCCTCTCCAGTTTTCTGTATTACTTTTTAACTTCTGTTAACAGGATACTTGGAGATTTAGGTGAACAACTAGCCATGCCTGGGGAAAATACTTTATTTTGGAAAAAATATATTAATTCAAAGATACATGGCATTATACAAGGTCTCTTGTCATTCCTTTAGCATTTCTATTGTTGGTGACTGCAGTCATTTTGAAATAACTGTTTTAACGAGACAACTGAGGAGCTGAGTAGTTGCTGCTTGAATAGTGAAAGACAAGGAAAAAGTATTTACTTTTGTCATGTTTTCATATAGTTTCCGCTAGTGGGAGGTAGATAAGACTAGCTGGTCTTTGAATGCTCAATCCTGCAAATTAAATCCTACAAACATAACTGGACATACGGAGCAGAGCTTTTGCTAGAACTACTCAACTAGATAAAGTTATCCCTGTGCATAATTTCTGATGGGATTAATGCCTAAAATTCATTTTTAACAGGGTTAACTTCTGTAGGAGTTCAGCTCCAGCTTGATAGCTGATCAATACTTTAGCGATTCCAGAGCAGTAAACTCCACCGACAAATTCCATCCACATTCAGTTCCTTACCAATATGATTTTAAAATGAAATTTAAAATTGGTTTTGATTTTGGACACAGCTGAATCAATGTGTCCTTAGCAGAAGGTGTTCATCTGTCAATAACTGCTAATTGCTACAGGCAATTGAAGTTCTGTGTCTAAAAAGAGTGGTTCACTGACCACCTTCTTTGCCTACAACGTATGGGGTGACAGCTCAGATTAACAGGAAAGCATGACAGTTGGCACTCTGAATGATGTGTTTAATTACTGGTGCTGATGACTTAGGTGATTATACAATATGAATCAAAGTCTCTCAATTAATGATTTCTTGCATAATTTCAGATTCCACAATTATAAACGAGGTATTTTTGAAAATGAAGATAGGATTTGCTTATAAAATGATAAAGCAGGGCTGAGGAAAATGAAAACTCATCTTTTTTGCAACTTTTATCTGTGGTTCATAAAAGGAAATCTATTTTAACACTGAAAATGCACAAACTTAAAATCCTCCCTCCAGTTACTAGAATCTTCCAGACAGCAAGTGGGGAATTTTTTTTGTTACTGTTTCCAACTTGCAAAAAAAGCCCAACCTCCCCAAATAACTTTATGCAAAATGTTGGAATTTGCATGAGAAAGATGCCCATCTAAAATTACACAGTAAGTTAATAAGGCTTTTAAACCAAACAGAAAAATCCATGGGACTCCTACAGGGAAACTGGGTGTTACACAGGAATGTCATAATACTGCACTGGATGAGAATGGCACTGAGTTCAAAACAACAATGATCAACAGCTCATAGCTCAGCTGACTGCAGACAAATACAACACACACTGTACTACAGCATTTGTTCACTGATGCACAGAATAGATTTCCCAGTCTTGTTCCCTTCTACTTCCATCAATCTTTCTGCTTCCTCCACCTCCGGCTGTTACTGGATGAATGGCATGCGCTCTTTATTCTCATTGTCTCCTTCATGGTCTTCTTCCTCTTCTCCAGCCTCACTTGTCTCTGTGCTGTCATTGGCCATCTGTAGGATGAAAGATGAAGGACATCAGAGCACCTTTCACATCGTTTTATTTGTTCTTATTTCAGTTTGATTCATTTGATAAAGTGGCTTTAAGAATGAAAGAAGACATGGTTGCAACATGAAAATACACAGTCTGTCTGTGCAGAAATTTTGCTGACACTACACCACTTCCAGCTAAAATTGTAAGCTGTCCCCTCACAGCTGAATTACACAACTGAATGCTGCTTTGTAGGACAAATGGACTCTGATCTGTGCACTTGGAGCAAACTGGTATTAAAGCTCTCGGACAGAAAATACGACTGTGTAGGAAGTTTACAGAATGTGTGAGACCTCTGACTTACAACTCCTGTTATCTGTTCTTCCAGGCACACGTAACACTATGGTTAACACCAGGTAATGAATGGGATCAGGTCCCACATGAGGCATAATGTCATGAAAACTCAGAGAGCAAATGAAACTTTACAGAGCAGTGGATATGTAGATACTGGCAGAATATACCCATGGCAGTGCAAATTTCAGAGCATACAGGAGTGGGGACAAACTGTATTTCTGTATTTTATTGAAGATAGTAGTAGTAGGTAGTAGGCAATTGCAGAATTTTGTAGTTTAGGATAGCATTTAAGGAGCATGTGTTTTTTCACATGGGAATACTTATTAGAAACTCTGTAAAGATGTAAGACTCTCCTGTACCTCACCTTGTCTTTGGAGGCACAAGAATGTGGTTACCCGGACAGGCGGTAGTGTTTAACAGCATACATTAGTATGACTAAATTCTCTAACACGCCACCATTACCTCTCTTAGGGCACAAGAAGATTCTTGTATGAGCTTGTAACTATTTCAAAACTAAGGGAGGGACCCATTTACTCTTTAAAGAGAAAGGCAGAGACATTGTACCTTCCCTGTGTGATTACTAGCCTCTACTGGAAATAAACATCTCAAACACAACCTGATTTTAACGGAGAAAAGCAATGCTCTGAAGTTACTTATATTTTTTAATTAACACCCTTTTGTGAAAGTGTATCAAATTTGTTCTCACCTTCTAACAAATGGCTATTGTGATATAGACTATCAAGAGAACAGATAGAATAAATGAATTAATATTGTTATGGATTCTTGTTTACAGTTTTAAGATGCAATTAATCTACAAAATAACATCCAATTTCCATATGTGAGGTCCCAAACGCCTTCCTTTTCCTTGCAGTAATTTTGTATGAGATTTGAAGCCAATTTTAGAGTAAGCACAAGTAAGAGCTTAACTGTAATTCCAGGTTCTTTTCTGTTCTTTTGAAACAGAAAATGTCTCGGGTCTGAAAGAAAACATCATATATCAGTATTGATTTGAAGTCAGTTTATCTTCTTTACTACTCTCTCCTACACCATCAGTGAATGTTTAGGTGTGAGCCTCATTTTCATTAACTACTACTCTCTGTAATGATTCAGTAGCATGTTAAGTGCTCCAAATCCAGTGGATCTGAGCTCCATCAAAACCATCTTCCTTCAGGATATTTCTAGAAGGAAGTATTTAGATAGTATACTTCATATATTATTAAAAAAGCAAAAGACATTCCTACCAAAGGTATACTCTGACTTTCGTATGGGAATCGGAAAGCACTTCTGCATTTGTACACTGATGTAATATTGACTGTAGTTTTTTCTGTTCAATCCACTTATTAATACAAGGATGTTGTATTGCGTGAAATGTCTATCTGTTTTCCATCACAGGGACAGAAATAAATGTGGCAGTTTTACCCTGATGTACGAGTTGCAGACTCATTTTTGGAGAGGCAGATAGCCATTCAGTACAGAAAAGTAACTGCTGGGACTCCAGGAATTACAATTATGTTTTCACTTTGGGTTAAATATATAAATTATTATTACTGGTTTTATTTAGGTGCTATGGATTTAGAAGAAAACAGTGTTAAAAAGAATATTGTAAGGGACATGTCTCATGTCTCCGAAAGTCACTACCATGCTTTAACTTGTGTGACTGTACACCATGCAGGTAGCGCTTTGCACTCACCAAGGGAGTGGGTGCTTTCTCCACATCCAGGATTAGTTTTCCGATATTTCCTCGGTCATGGATTCTCTGCATGGCCTCCTTCACCTGAAAGAAAGATAAGCTATTGATAATTTTCAGACACACACTAAGAGAAGCCTGAATTCCTTCCTTCCAAAAGCAGCATTTAAGGCATGGTATGTGCAAGGTCATTTAAACAGCTGCTTGAAGCAAAACTAATGGTTAAACATTTTTAGTGAATTTCTAAGACCTGATCTTTGCATTGTGCTTGCATGGGATGTGAGTCTTGATGACAGTTTCTGAATAGCATAATACACACAAAATGTTAACACAGTACAAAAGTAATGGTTAGCTGAGGTGTAGAGAGAAATGTAGGCTCACACAGTTAATCCTTACAGGTTGTTCATTAGATTTTCTCTTTGCAGAATATTTATCAAGAAACGCTACTTTCAGTGAAAGTATGAAATGTTTTTTTAATTGACTTGTGATGTTTTTCAATTAATTTATTTTGCGTTCATATAGAGGGAATGCCCTGTTCAGGCAGTGGCTGTGATTACTGCAATATGATGGTTCTCACTGCATAAGAAAGTATTTCTTTCCTCCTTTTTTTCCACTTTTTTTCCTCTTTTCTTTTAAATTTTAAATAACTAGTGTCCTACAGATACCACTAAGACTAGACTTTCAACAGCTGGCTGCAATTAGCACATGTGAGAAAGGACCAAAAACTTCTTACTAGTGCACTGGAGAGGAGCTTATTTTGATGTATGACATCTCAGAACTCATGAGAGCTCGGTGTTGATGAATTGAAATTGTGTGCATGTTGCATGGACTGTTCAACGTGCAGCATGCAGACCGCTATTAAATCACTGAAAATTGGAAGATGTCGAGAGTTTCCTCACTGTCATGGTAGGAAACTTCAGGAACTGAAGATGTACACGTAGAGGCTGTTTCATATCCTCATCACGCTATTTTTTGCTGGCATAACAGGATATGTTGAGACAAGAAAGAGTTTTATGTTAATAGGATCTGCCATATGTGACACAGTTTTATTGAATATTTTAAGAATAATAGCATAGAAGTTTGAAACAATATGCTGACTTGGGAACAGGTGAGTCCCAGAGTACATTTAAAAGCCTGAATTGGGGTCCAGGTACCTAAGATAATTACTGAATATCTAATATAGGAGGAGGTATGAGATTTTTACAATACAAAGTGAATACAGCTTTTGACTTCCAATTAAATTTAATGGATGCTGGGCACAAAATATCTTTACCACCTGTCCACCTTATTTTGAAAGCTGACTGCAGTGAACTCAGTATTACAACTTTAATTTTGCGACGTGCTTCCCTCAAATAGTAAATACCAGACATAAAAAAAGTATCTGTTAGAACAAAAGAAATATTGCAGTGCAAAACACAGTGACTTTCTAACTTTGGGCGTAACTGTAAATTAACCTTGGAAAACACAAGCTTCTGAATCCCACTGGATAGAAGGTTGACCTCTAAATGTAGTCCACAAAATCACAATAACTGATGAAGTTACCTTACAGCATAAACAACACCTAACTACCCTGTAAGACTTGTTCTGCACTATGGACAGTATTCCTTTAAGAATATCCAACAAAGACTCTGAAGCAGCAGCAGCTGTATTATTTTTTATTACTCTTATTAGCCAAATCAAGCTTTTAGGAGTCTATAGCAGAGCATAAATAACCAATATAGATGTGACAGAATTGGAGAAATCAGGAAACACACTTACCCGTCCATTGACATTTATTACCAGAACATCATGTGGAAAGCAGGGTATGCAACATTTATTTTAATTTGGACCATATCATATTTGGCACGGCAAATTTGAGAAAATGTGCTTTCCCTGCATTTTTCATATGCACAGTATCAAATTTAAGACTCTGGAGAAAGGTTCAGAAGTTGTTTCCAGGGCATTTCTAAGTAGCTTGCAAATGCAAACAGCAGGTTGAGGCAAAGGGAACAATAAAACTTGTAACAATAATAGTGGCTATGGAATCCAGATGGAGCTATTAAAATATATAAAAATATCTGAAAAAAAGTTTGAAGAGCTGATACTTCATCTGTATATTTTAGTGTTATCTGCAACTTATTTACCCAGCTAGTCAAATTCTGTACTAGTGCAATGCCGTTCAGTACACTATGTCTGTGTTAAAGAGACCCTGAGCTATTTTATAAATGAGTAATTTTTATGTTTACGGCTGCTAACAATCCATTTATTCAACAAAGACTGCAACTACTTGTTTCCCAAGGTGCCTGAATATTTAAACATCCCCTCTTAATCCTACAGAGGGCAGAAAGCATTAAAAACCTTTGCTATGCAAGTATGGTTAAAGCTTAAGTTGTTCTATGCAAACTATATAAAAGCACTTACTTTAACTGTAAAGATTTAAGTGCTGCATATAGCCTGCCTTTTGTGGAGCGTGGTACGGAGCTTCATCGTAAGTCTGTGCCTGAGTGCACATTACCAACAAAGATAGTGAACCATGCTGCACTTGGTTAAAATCAGACGCAGTCTTACTTAACTGGTACTCCAGTGAGGCATGTGGAAATCCTGGAATTTAATGCAGGTTTTCTGAAGTGGTTGAAGTTTGATTCACAATAAATATCCCTTTTCCAGGAGGAAGGATCAAAAGGGTGTCCCTCTTTTAACAGAATTGCATCCCTCAATTCCTTTTCACCAATTACTCTATATTGTCTGCTATTTGCGTTTGTCAGCTCAAATCCAAGTTTTTCTTTATATGGACACATCAGTTGAATTTCTTCTTGTGCAGTACCATCAGCAGAGGGTTCTTGGATTGGAAATAGTGCAAAGGAGTGTCTACTAATATAAAAAGTTTCCAGTGGAATAAAGGACACAAATTCTGTTGCCCTTTGTTTGCTTTCAGTATAGCTCAGTCCTTAGAAGGTCTGTGTCTGAACTAATGCTAACTACAGGTTTTAGCCTTGAGAGCCCCAAAATGGATGCAGTACGTACCACAGAGCTCTGCACTGGAATCGGGACTATTTATATGCATTAGTGGACAATTAGAAAACGCTTCCACTTTCCATGTTATTTATGTAAGGAAAGTTGGCAAACCAGTTACTGAAAAACAACAGACCCAGAATGCTGCAGAGCCATGCACTGCCCAGTGGATCCAACACAGGCACTCTTAGGCAGCAGTAGAGGAAAATTATTAATAGCAAAGGAGAAATAAAAGGAATCCCAAGTTTGCCTTCTCCCTCAAGCACATTTGCATTAATTCATATTGTAGTCTGATGTGCTGTTTTTAAGGATACTCTAGAGTAGAATCATCTTCCTCTATCTATTCAGTCTAGTGGAAAATGATAGCAAATGCAGGCAAAAGACCTTTTTAACTCAGTTTGAAACAATTTGCATTTGCTTTAGGGAATATGCTTTTATAATTGGAGAAACAATTTTGAACAATGATATTTTTCCCATCCCTTTCAGCTCTACAAACAATACAGTCATGGCTATGTTATCACATATCCTCATTCAGGTGTTTTTCAGCAGTGACAGTGAATCTGGAAATGACCTATCCAATAATGAGATCATCTGTAAAACAACAACAACAAAGCAAGGTCTAGAAAGACAAAACCAAAGTACCTCAAGGTCCTTTACAAGTCATGCTTACTACGCCCTGTGAGAAACACTCACGTTCTCATTTTCCACCATAACTCCCCAAGTGCTGCAGACTTGGAGCCATCTACGAGCTCCTTCCTCATACCACTCTGCTGGACCCAAGCAGAGGCACAAGGAATGTAACATATACAGCGTGTAAACAGGAATGCACAGAATCACTGCACTGTGTTACCATTATAGGCAAAATTTAGCAGCTTTAAGATTTCTTAGAAAATTTTAATCTATTAACACACACTTGCACAGTTACAAAGGTGTTACACTACCAATGCTACCAACACAATTCTTCAAAGAAGCCTGGACACAAACACAGGATAAAAAAACCCACAAGGCTGGCAAAGGCGGCCTGTTGCAAAAAAGCCCGTTCAAGTATATTTTCCTGAGGGGATGTTATGGTCAGGATCTTGGAGCTTCTCTTGAATCAGAGCCATTTCGGTCCATCTGTATTCTGTATCATATCGAGAACAGTGACCATTACTGTCAACAGACCTTGGTAGGGGAGTAAGAACAGAAATGCCTTCGTGTTACTGGTCAGAGAATATTCTAAAAGAGGTTTCACGCCAGTTGTGTTCTCTGGAATTATAAAGTTTGACAGCTGTACTAAATCTGCTCCAACAACGCCCTAGTGCCTCTCTTGGAGTACTCCTCAAAAATATCCAGAACGTTGAATATAGTGCCCTCTTTAAAATTTCTTATTCTGCTCCAAATAGGCTCATCTTCTCCAGCCTCAAATCTTTTCAAAATCAAGCTGAGCCACTTATCTTAACCAACAACGGTAATTTTCAGAATAGTTTAATACTTTCACCTCCTACCAGACTAGATTTTCTGCCTTCAGAAACAAGCTGTAATAACAAGGCCTCCCTCTAACCATTTTCGTACAGGTGAAGTATTGCAATAAGTTAGTATTTTTAAAAGTCTACATACAAGCTAAATAGACAAGCAAAGAAAAAGCAAGCTGACCAGGCACACTGGGTTCTAGATTCACGGGACAGCTATCTGCCTTGTCTTTCTACTTTCAAAGTAGAAAGCCTGAGCTCTACAGGCTTTCAAAGGCAATGCAAGTGATGATACACAGTAAAGAATAGGATTTTGGAAATTCTAATGATGGATGTCTGGAATTCCATGTGAGTCTTACAGATTTTTAAAACCTGAATTGAGAAAGCTCAATACTTGTTCTCCTCAATGAGAACTTCGATATAACTGGCTGTGCCAATAGGTGTTTGCAAATTTAGAAATGGTGCCATGGTCAGGGTAATGGCATCCAACATTCTGCTCAACCTCCCTTTACTGATCAATAAGTTAAAATTATTGAATATTATAATCCTGTCCAGTTCATACAAAAGCAACATAAAGAAAACAACAGGAAAAACCTCAGCACATCTCAGGACAATGCTTCAACTCTGTATGTACTTTGGGGCATTCTGTTTGTCTGGTTTGGGTGAGCGTTTATTTCCGTGTTTTGGCATGGGGAAAAGATTACTCTGTCTTTTACTTTGTGGGTTTTTTTAACGATACCTTTCCAATAGAGTAGGTTGTCAAAATGACTGTGTTACTGATTATATTGGATTTGGGGAATTTGATGTAATTTTACAAGGACTAATTATGTACCTTGAAATTACTGATACTTAGGTCTTGATGCTACCTATTGCCAAAATAAGCCAAAAATTAAGCAATTTTTAAAGTTTGTCTGTGAAATCTTAAAATGGTATTTTTTTGTAAACAATGAAGTTGTCACTGCAGCAAAGAGAATGATTTCAACTAGGCTGTAGCTCTCAGAGATGCCTATATAGTCTCAGTTGATCAAAACAGCTAATTTAATAGTATCACATTAGCTCTAGATATCGTTAAAGATAAATAGCATGGTATTATAAATACAAAAGATTTCCTGTTCCCTGCAGCAATGGGACACTGAATTGATATAGTATCTCTAAAAGAAAGGCAGATTTCCGTATTTCCTTAGCTAATAACCCATGGCAGACTATGATTTGCAAAGTTCTTATTTCACTAAAAGCGAAAGAGAATACCCTGCAGTAACAGCCATAAATTATTTTCCTCTACAAAATACAACACCAGTGTATGCACTGGGAACATGGTGTGATTTTATTGTAGTCATTCTGTCATTAGCAAGCTGATAGCTTTTCTAATTTAAAGTAAGTACAAGCTTGCATAAAAAAACTGATAAAAACAAGAATTATTTTGGTTTCTTACTAGCATTTCTAAAATGGTAAAGTACTAATAATAGCAGAATACTAGTAGTAAAGTACTAATACTGCAACTAAGAAACCAGCTTCTAGAAACTGCGTTATGTCCACAAACGACTTACGTAAGTTTAATGAAGCTCTCTGTCAGCACTCCTGACTAATTGCAATACATTTCTATGTGAGAAACACATGTTCAAAAAGCGTAAAATTAAGCACGTAACCAACCAGACAGGAAAAAAAGATCTTCATACTGAAACTAAAAATAGCAGCCACAATACATTTTTTTACTCAAATAGTTTCTTCAAATCTAAAATAATGAAAACCAACATGTATTTCAAACAGAGCAAGTAACATAATATGCTATCAGACTATGACATCACATTTGGATATCGGCAGCTAGCTTCTGATTACATAGGTTTTCCATAGCTTTTGATGGGACTGTGTAACCCCAGTCCATTTTAAACTGACTAAAAGACTTCCTTCCCTGAAATGCATCTTGTATACCCATTGTACACACACTAGGTTTTTTCCTATGTTCTCCCTGGATTTTTCTTCTTTGTTTTTAGCACTATGTTTTTCACAGGTAAAATTAGTAACTGGAACAGATTTCTTGTCTGGCTTTTCATCTCGAGTCATTCATTTCAGGTCTCCACCTCTACTGTCCTGGTAGTCGTGGCATTGATCCTTCAATTTCCTGAAGCCTGCAACTGAAGTGAGACGAAGTGAGGAGTGCCGTCCCTTACAGAAGCTATCTTATGATTTAACCCTGGATCCACATTACAGAATAAGCTTGAGAACTCTACTGAGACCATGATCACTTTGGAAAGTTCCTGAATACAGATGTTTTCCTGAATGTAAGTCTCACCCTTTATAAATAATATATGCCTGAAACAAATAATTATACTCCAACTTTGTATTGCTACTGTCAAACCTCCAGTTATTTACCCATTTTACTGAAACTAATTTGTTGGCTGTTCTGCATTCGAAATCAAGAACCAACAGTAGTCTCTACTGAGATATTCATAAATGCTTGCTGACGTTCAGTTGTCTATAGAACTTCATTTTGTTATCAGAATACAGCAAAGCAGCCTACCGCTTTATAAATACAAGGCAAAGTTAAATGGAAAATATATTACTAATTATCTGTTGCACCATTTCACAGTGTGAAAGACAAATGGAGCCTGCCTAAGAAATGGATGCTATTTTCAAGCCTTTAGATATTATTTTAAACATAATGATCCATTTCTGTATTTGGCTCGTATAAAGAACCAATCTCAGGAGTACAATCTTTAAGAGAGACTGCGAAGTTGGAACATTAAACTGCTCACTACGCCAATATAACACATCGGGGGTTTTAGGCCCATCTTAGTAATCGGGATGTTTAGTAGAGAGAAACAATGAAGGCAACATGCCATGGAAAAACTTCCTAGTGGAAATGTCAAAACATAACGCTTTCATCATCCTATATGAAGCTGTTCAGCTCAGTAATGTAATGAATTTCATAATTTATTTATTTTTTAAGTAAAGTTATTCATTTACTTCAAAGAAAAAAAAAAAAAAAAGAGAAGGAATTAAAAGACACTCTTGCAACAGGGGAGTGGGTATTCTTCTAATTCCATGAGGTTGAATGCAGTTTGCTGCACAAACTGGCATCTACAGATGACAGTGTCATTTTTGCAATGACTTTCTCTACCCCTCACTCTCAGCTAAGGCAGGCTTATTGGATGGTGGCAGAGGACGGTGTACTTTCTCTTCTTGGGCACCTCCGGTGACAGTGGGTTTCCCCAAGGTATATGAAAGGATTTCTGCTTACAAGAAAGGCACCCTTCATTCCTCTTTTTGGTAAATTAGGCCATAGTACAAAAGGCTAAAGAATCTTATGCCAAGGTTACAAATGTAATCCAAGCCAGAAGTGAAATTAGTTCAATTATCTCGGTATAATCTGTCAAACTCGCCAATCATTCTAATGCTGTATCATTACATGTTGTCAAAAAGATGATCAGCATCCAAATAAAGGGAACGTCCCTCGCCTCCAGATGAGCACAGTGGAACACAGCATTAATTTAGTTTATGATCTACAACTATAATTTTCCCTCTCATTAGTTCCACACCTTTAGGTTAAAAATTACTGTTTATTTTTACACATCGTCTCAAAGAAAACTTTTGTCCTCTGTTTTCACACTGAAAATGTCCAAGCCTTCCAGCAGGTGAAGAAGCCATGTTCCCCTCTAGCCATGAAATAATCCCCTCATCCACTGTAACCTGTGCTGCAAAGATCACCCCAAAAAACTTACTTTTCCAGCTATGTCCCTTCCCTCTTTAATCCCTCCCTGATTCTTCAGATGAAAAGCGAAGACGTAATTGGCAACATTTAGTCTCTGCATCTGCCCATCAGCCCGTCTTTTCTGCCCACATCACCTCCTAAGAGCACTTTCACCCACTATTATTTCAAGCACTCACACGATTTTTCCTGTGCTGCACTTACACATAAAAAAGTCTCTAACAAAGACAACCCCAAAGCTGGCGCTTTATGATTCTTTATGGCAATCCCCAAAATGCCAATGATGTCACTACACCCCTCAAATCCTTCCTAAGTCTCATTTGGTGTGTATATGGGAGGCTGAAAACAGCTGATTATTTGAGAAGTAGCTGCCACAGTCATGCGATAGCTACCCCGTGCTCCCTCACCTCCTGGCTCGTACCACCTGATGCTCTTGGGCAGTTTTTGAAGCAGGGATGGTGTCTTCTTAGGGGTGCGTATATCTGTCAACAGAACCCCCACCTGATCATAGCCAAGCCTACTAATTAGAGCTGTAGCACACTGAAACAGTAACAGCACCTTTTAACCACCTGTCATCGTACAACCAATTTCATAGACAAGTAAAAGAGGTGGAACAAAGCACTTTGCAACAGGAAAAAACAGCTTTATCCTGAGGCTGATGTACTTCTGTTATTCAAAGAATATGGGTAGAAAGGAGAAAGCATCCATTTAGCCTGCTTAACCATCAGAAACAGAATCATGTCTTTTCTCAAAAGTTTTGTTTGTTTGTTGGTTTCAACTGTATTGTCAATGCAAGAGCTTTCAAATTTAGAAGAGAAAGAAACAGCAGTAAGGTACAGGCCAAATACAAGAAATACAGAAACTAGCAAAGAGGTTTAGATAATTGTCTGAACATACAGGCATATGCCAGAACTTAAAAGTTACAAGCCCTGGTTCAGAAATAGGTTGGAAAAGACCAAGAAACATTAGATTGTTTCACAGGATCTTTCTAACACTCGATATGGTCTTTGGTTGGGTATTGTGCAGAACAGGTCCAAAAATCCACTTCCTAGTGCTACTGTGAGCTTCAGTAGATACTGGAAAGGAAAGCACACAGCATGACAGGTACTTTTTGAGAAGAATTTGAAATATTCTGTGTATATGGCCAAATTTCACTCCCTGTTCCACTGATGCAACTTCTCTGACATCACTGGCTTGCACGTGAATGAGAAGAGCAGGTATTGAAAGAGGATAAAAGTCTCAGTATTCCTTTGTCAACTAGTAGTGTTCAATAGGCTTCAATTACTTGAACACACATTCTGTAAATCAGTATTATCCTTCACACATTGTTTTCATGCAGGTCAGTACTTTCCTGGCAGAGCATGAACTTTCCATTAGGAGAACTCGGTATTCTCCTTACGAAAGCCAAGGGAGCTTCCTCCTATTACCCTCGCCCTCATCCTCTATATGCTGCGAAAAAAATAAAGAGAAGTTTAGCTTCTGCATTACTTCCATGCAGGGGCTCTCTGAGAGAGAGAAAAGCTGTCTGCAAGAGCATTCCTTACCAATTAATTCCTCTCTTGCTCACTGTCGTATGTCTGAGAAGCCTGCAACTGCATCATGTCTGCAAAATCACACGGCCAGGATCTCCATGGTGATAGTGTCATGCGGTATGCAAACAT
Organism: Falco cherrug; assembly: GCF_023634085.1. Taxonomy (NCBI): domain Eukaryota; kingdom Metazoa; phylum Chordata; class Aves; order Falconiformes; family Falconidae; genus Falco; species Falco cherrug. Next base: position 16,044,417 of record NC_073710.1, on the reverse strand, counting down.
CAGCTGGCTAGTCAAGGTTACTTTGGCAACCCAAGTGTCACAGGTAATGATCCAAATCTTGTTCAGATTAATGGAAGAATCCCGTGAATTAAAAATGTGCCCATTTTTCATTCTAGGGCTGGTTCTGTTCTGTTGCTGTTTGTAACAGACACTATTTTAATAAGCCCAGAGCTATCTCCACTAGAATTACAAACACTAATATCAATAATACTTATTTAAGCATCATTTGTATGCAGTAATGAAGAAAAAGATGCATACTGCAGTCTATTCTAGCTGAGACTCCACGTAGGCAAAGCTTTAATATTACAGCTTTCGTTAGTGCTTTAAGGCAACATGATTTTTATTTCAGACTCGCTCCTGTGGTCTATTACAAAGCAACGTTGTCTTTAATATAACTCGTAAGCTGCGCTGTATTTGCAGACGCTCTTCTCTGACCAGGAGAAGAGTTTTCTTTCACGTCATTGGCATATACGGCTTTTAAAACTGAACGCAGCCCTCTCTACAAAGGGAAATCATGCAGCCTGTCTCCATGGCTGTAGCTTTGTTCTATGGAAGGGAGGAAACTCCAGAAACCAAGGATAACAGTTTCTAAACTTGCTGGCAGCTCTGAGGGAAGTGCACTGGTGTACTACTCCACATAGATTTCTGGCAGGGCATTAGGGTGCCGAAGTACAGAGCGAAAGGAAATCTCCCTTTCAGGCTACATTTGCCACAGCCCTGTTAACACAGCTCAGGCTAAGAGAAGGGACAGAACACGGGCTCCCTGGACACCCTGTGACACAGGCAGGGACCAGGCACTTGGCTCCTCTCCACTGGTGACTGTGTCCTTCTACTCTCGGTGACATCTCTCAAAATATAGTCCTATTTTTTTGCTGGCATATTTGCTCCTCCTCACTAAACTTGCAATGTCTCTGTCAGGTTTATGCAATGTGATGTACTGGAATAATATTTAATTGGAAAACATGCTGACTTTTTTTTAAGGCTTTTTATTTTTTTTAATGAGTTTGCAATACTTCCCTTTCTCAGGCTAAGTCTTCTGCACAAGCTTTTGTAGAAAAGCTGTTTGCCTGGGGGTGATTACTGACAATCACCCTACCATAGACACAGTTACCTGGACAAAACCATCCTTTTGCTGGTAGGGATTATTTCCCCAGGAGAAATGGAATAACCTCTATTGACCACAACACACTTCCGTGGGAATGATCTGCATTTGTGATAGGAATATTTTCCTTGCACTGTGCAGCAGAATAACTAGCAGAAAAGTGCTTCTTGTATTTAATTGATCTAACTGCTGTGACAAAATACTCCAATTGCGTGTCTGCGTGGCACCTGGGTATGGGTATATGGGAGGCTGGCAAACCTGCCATCTGCAATTGCCCTCGACTATCCTCACTTTCCCAGGCTGATTCTCCTCTCTTCCCTACACCAGTAATTCTAAAGAGACCTCTCAAATTCTCTTCATTCTCCTGGAGGCTGAGGGTATGCAGCACCTCGCAAAACAGATGAAAGCGAAGCATAATATTACAGGATTTTGAATAGGCTCTGTTCCTGCCCATGGTGAATACAGCCAGCTCTTAACATGCAGAAATCAAGCACTGAGAAAAAATGTGCATGGGGAAAACACGGATACAATCAAAATCAGCCACTAAAGTGTTAAACAGTATTGTTAGCAATGATTTTTAGAATATTTTAGACACAGGAATAGGAAACTAACTTGGGTCGTGGAGTCTGTTTCCTTGCTGTGAAACTAACACATCATGTCATCCTGCTAGTATACATCTAAAATCAAAAACTATGTTATCCAACCCACTTGTTTATGCTCTGTTACACACCAATGGTTTCGCCTGCATAGGTGAAAATGGAAAGGACTTTTTAAATCCCTTTCATTCCTCCATTGCCATTCACAGCTGCGAACAGCAGCTCTGGCCTCTATTTCCTTCTGCTGCCTGTCAGCAAGGAGAGACCTTTTCTCTGGAATACCTTTTAGCCTCTCTGTATGTTGCCATGGTAGCAAGACTTAAAACCAGACCCAAGATGAGAAAAATGTCAAAGGAATAAAAACTGACGCTACAGGCAAATTCTGGCTCTGAGTCCTCCCTCGGCTACTGAAGATATCTATTAAGTTATACATCTTTTAGATGGAGAGCTACAGCCGCAGAACGGTGCTGTTTTCACTCTTTCCTTATTCATATAAGCTCCTGCTGACGTCAATGAGTATTTGTTTTGCCTCAGTAAAATTCAAGGAAAAAGATTTAAAGCCTTATAATTACAGAATAACCGAGCCAAATCTTGCCAGCTTTTTACTTACAGAGTCAACAGGGATAAAGCAGAAGAAAAGGCAGAACCAACATCAAATTAAATATTTAGAAGTACCAAACATCAGTGCCTAGCTTATCAATTTGGTGGGACCTTTCCTACATGGTAAAAGAAGAAAAGGCATTGAAATTCATCAACAGAGAATTCCAGCAAGTTAGGACAGCACAGGGGTGTTCAGCACTTCGGCAGCTAAACACTAGTGTTTTGGCTGCATGGGGAACGCTATAGAAAGAACATCTCTGTAAGACTGTGTGGTATTATCTTAGAAAACACCTGTACAGAGTGAGAAGGAAAGCTATTTTTGATTTAAACTGGCACAGCACAACTTTTCTCAATATCACTTGTTATTAACATAAGGTTGAAGAGAAAGGGAGGCTTTTTTTTTGCATTAATACAGGAAATAATTACCTTATTACTTTCAAAGTTAAGGGCTGTTTCTGAAAGGTAGAGATCGGTGAAGAAATCCCTGGAACACACTCAAGCAGAAAAGCCACATCTTGTGAATCAGGATGAAGCTTTAAGGATCCCATGCTGGAATTTCTTTTAGAGCAGCAACAAAGCCAGAACCCAAATTGTCTGCAGCAGTCTGTCCAGTTGATAGCACAATACAATCGTATGGACTCTACACTGAGATTAACCAGTCTGAAGACTGGCATAGTGCTGTGTGGAAGGAATAAAGAACTGTTGTGACAAAGTTTAGAAGTTTCCCAAATCCACTGATGAAAGGGGGATCCCTCTTACATCACAATTCTGGTTGCTACTATACGCCTGTGAGCCAACAAATCCCAGATGCCATCTGAGTCTCTGGGATGGCTGGTAGAAATTACGATAGCATGGTCCTAATTTATACTAGGAAGATGGCTTTAAGCACATCAAAGCCACAAGCAGAGGAGCTCAGAACTGTCACCTTTATGGTACTCTCCTCCATTCTGAGCAATAATGCATCTTACAGAAAGCTGCAGCCAACTGTACATGCAGGGATGCCCCAGACACTCCTGAACCTTGGTATTTAAAAGCGTAGTGGTTCAGATACCACTCTAGGGAGTCTGGTTTGATCCACAGCAGCAGATCTCACAATGGGGAAAATTCCTTTGGCTGCAAAGGAGTTTTGGCAGTCGCGGGCAAAAGAAACAAGCCCTCAGTATTTGGTTAAGATGCAGCAGTCTCCTGCCTAAATTGAATTCATATATCATGTTCAGTTTGGTGTATTCCATCACAATCTGTTGTAACAATTTATGGCAGGAAATAAAGTTTATTCATCACTATGCAATAATAAAAAAAAAAGACATTTTATCTTGTTATGGACTATCAAAGCTCCATGACATCAGCCTTTAAACTCTTGCCTCAGCAACACTGCCCTGTGATCTCTCTGAAAAAAACGTCTGGAGAACAACTGCACCAACCCACAAATATGTTTCATTTGTTCTCTTTCACATCACCATGTTCTAATAGTTATGACTGTCACCAAACGCACCCCCTCCTCCACCCCTAGAACATGCAGACTTAACTGTAAGCATAACTGCTCTGCCTGGTGGTGTATTGTTGTCTTTCCAACTATAATGCCTAGGCTGTAAAGGTGGATGCTGTTGACCTCCCCTCCACAGCCTTGCAGCAGCAATCCTGTCTGGTTACTTCTCTGTGGGAATCTGGCAAACAGAGATCCCTCTTCACACACAAGTGAAAGATCAGCCAGCCTTTCTGGAACTATATTGTTTCACAGCCATACGAGAACTCCAAGTCTGAAATACTTCCAGAACCACAGCTTTTCACACAGACTGTCTAGACACTTGCAGGACACTATTTAAAGACAGAAGATTTTTTTTTCTTTGACACAGTATTCTGAATTGTCTCTGAGCTAATGAGCTTCGAGGTCTTCCAAGTCAATCCAAGTCTTCTGCCTCTGGGCAAAGGGGCACAACCAGTGCCACTTGGGGGTGGGGGGAACCCAACACACCAGCCTGCCAAATATTAGGCGATTCTTGAACAAGCATTTGTCAAGAATCAATGCCAATTCTACCATGTTTTTGTATACACATGCAATTACACCAGAATATAATGAAATACCAAAGACTGGGCTCTTTTCTGCAGGGACTCTGCTTCATCCGAGCAACACTGGGGATTACGGGGCCCTGACTGCCCAGGTTTCCAGGCACAGCAGACTTCACAGTAATGGCAGTGTTAAACCTTCACAGTGACAGCACTTGAGGGTATTATTTGTGGATTTAACACAGCTTCACTGTATGGCTGTGTGCAAAGCATCTGAATTACATGCCTTGGTTTCTTTGTCTTTTAAGACAACACACAATACTTAGATATTCCAGAGTAATACTGCAGTGTGCTAGTGCCTCAGTCAGGTGGCCCTTTAAACCATACCACAGCTTTAGTGTACAAGCTGCTACAATTTTTTAGTGTTCAGAGTCAAATAACATAAGAGAAGTATTCTAGAAAGCTCAAAGTGCCTTTTCTATACGCTGTTTCTTTTATTCTCTCTAACCAACAGTCCTTGTCATGTTAGAAGCTGGATATTGGTGCAGATGAAACCCTGTTCTGACCTCATACGACTGTTAATATGCTTCAAATGCAATCAAATTAGGGATAATGCAACCTGAGCTCACCCAGGTAAACTGGAGTTTGAGGCATGAATAAAGATGGACATTTAACTCCTATGTGTTATTAGTACTAGTTACTCTGCCTCATTAAAGGATGCGGACCTACACACACCATTTGGGTTTGTGTGCGTACAGAAGAAATAATTTGTGCTATCTCTTTTTTGCTACTATGGTAAAAAACCTAGAGGTTTGGGGGAGGGAATTTTTATTTTTTTTTACAGTTTTATGTTTAGACCAAAAGCCCTTCCAAATACCTTCTGGAATCCAACAAAATCAAAAACCCACATGTGTTTACTTCCTTGCTCTTTCCCAAGCTTTTATCAGTAACTGTTCATTCAAATTTCTGTTTATTGGCAACAAAACATTTGTGTTTTAAATAAAGGAGACATTTCTTTGTGTGTACCTCACTAGAGAGGATGTGCTTTGTTTTAGGAAGCTGCAAAAGTGCAGAAGACTTTCCAAAAGGAAGGTCCCTTTTTATCTCATATTACCTGACCAGCACTCCATGCTGATGGCCTATATTACTCCCAGCTCATTTGTCTTACAGTCTTGTTCCAGTTCTCTAATCCACCAGCACCACCATTCCATAATTGGATCTTCACAAAAACCTCATTTCTACAACCTTGCTATTCCAGACCTCTCTATAGCTTACCAGCACCACCATTTCTTTTGGTATTTCTCACCAACACTTTCAAACCCAAACTTACAGCACAACCTGCATGACATCCGTCTGTGTCCTTTTTCTGTCCTTTAACCTTCCCTGTTGTGGCCTTTCTTCTCTGCCTTGCAGTAGTAGGGGCCGCTGACTGTGCCTTGCTTGCTTCTACTTGAACCCTGTAATAAGATTCAGCTTCATGAAAACCTGCGCTTCTTCCCCTACCTTTCCCAAATGGCAGATGACTTTTTTTGGAAGTCAGGCACAAAACCTGTGACCAACATGACTTCTGCCACTGTAACTTTTCATCATATTTTCTAAACAATTAAAGTGAGATTCTTCCTTGAGCTCTACTCCGAGATTTTTATTTCACAATATGGGATCTTAAAATCAGTAACTAAAAATCAGAAATTCCTGTCCTAGTTTTCATTACTACTATTGAGAAGAAATTGTGCTCTGTTCCAGAACCACTATTCCAAACCATGGGAACCAAACTTACTGGTTACAAAATACAGTAAACATTCAGTCTCCCAGAAGGTAAAGACATAGTGATTAAAAAGCCTTGACACTGTAATTTCCAAAGTCTAAGAAGCTTCATATACAAATCCACCTACTAGGATCAGATTACAAGAGCACATTATACATTGTGTCTTTGAAAAAATATCCATGTTCTTTTGTAACAATGGATTCTCTCCAATAAAAGTCATCCCTAATCAGTAAACCAATTATGTAAATTCCTGAAACTCACCAAGGTAAATCCCAGAGGCCTCTAAAGATCCAAACAAGAAAATATTTCTCCTTTGATTTCTTGTATAACTTTTTTTGTTTCAGAAAGTAGTACCATGAGGATTGCAAATCTAATTATTCGTAAGTCATCATATGCTTTGATTATTCAAAAAGCTGTCAGACTCTACCATTGGGTGCCACTCCGAAACTTCACTAAAATTACACTTAAATAAAACCAAAACCCACTGATATATTAAATTTTAATACAGTTGTAATGTTAGAGAGTGTGATTCATGATTATCCTCAGTAGCTACATCAGTTTACCATAAGATTGAACTAATTAATCTAGGTAAGATGAAAGGTATTTGAATTTATCTTGTTCGCTAGCTGGCAGTTTTACAATATATTTTGCAGTCCTATTTGCTTTACTACTTAGTATTTCTCCTGGCACTGCTAAAAAATGTCTCATTCTAAGCCTATATTAAAGATCTTAACTTTGCCTAAGTACTGCGCCAATGTGATTGCTATAAAAATTGATTCAGTTTACAACACGTTTAATGCTCATGTGTGGCTTAACATTCAGCTTAGCATTACACTGCATTGACTGAAATCAAATTGCTATGTAATTGGTAGCAGGGAGCCAAAGCAGAAGCGTTCATGTGATAGAACGTCACTGATTCAGCCGAGGCAGCTTCTAATCGAATTCAATTACACTTGCAAAACAAACAACATGTACACTAGCTACAATAATTCAAGAAAATAGGTGAGAACTTTTATTTTGCTAGCTGCAGGCGAATGTAGGCTTAACTGTAGGAACTCTTAGAATTACACTGGATGTTTTCTTTAAACTGAAGGAAAAGATACAGTATTGCGTTAATGCCCTTTTTCCTCAGGAAGGTTTAAGATCTTGAAGATATTTTACCCAGGATATAACCATACCATATAATAAAATAAAACCCCTCAGGTTCTTCTCAAAGCTGCATTTGCTGATGGTAGGGAATTCACTTTTACACAACCTTTATTCTACTAAACTGAACGCTTTTTAACAAAGATTTGAAGCAGTCCGTGACGTGTGAGGCTTTATTTCTTACAGATACAGCCTACATTTTCAAATGGGCGCAATTTAATGCCACATTCAAGGCCTGAACTTTGATAGTCAAACTAGCATATTCAGTAAAATCAAAACAGTGGAAAATCAGTTCTCAGTTGAAGATCTTAAATTACATTGCTTCCTTTTAGAATTGCTTCCTTTATGGCAGTGACTGTAACATACAGATTTGCCCTACAAAATAACTTAGTGTTTGGTCACTCACAGCAGACTAAAATATACAGGGAACTGTCAATACAAATGACAATCTATCTGCTTTGCTGCCTTGCTGTTAATTTGTATCATTACCTGTAATGAGCAATAATATCATTACTAAACTGCAATAACACATAAAACCTCTAAATTATCACATTAAATTTGGATTATATTATGCTAAGAGATGTCTTTATGCCCAAGAGTAATTTTGCTTTTAAAACTCATCTGTGTTTAAAACTATTGAAAAGAATATATGAGCCATTTTCATTAGGTGAGGATATTTACCTTGATTAATGATTGTTATGCGCTAAAATGAAGTGGTTTTTTGGATAAAATCATTGCATTTTCTTCAGGATAAAATTATGTAAACCAGAAAAGTAAACTTGCTTCCAACTGAAGTTCCGCACTATATTTAGAAAAGGAGAATTTAATCATAGCATGCATTAATGTTGTAATGTGTTATAAGGTCTTAAACCTTTAAGACTTTAAAAGCCACGTGACAGGGAATTTTAGATTATTTGAAAAAAATTCCAAATCAGAACAGCCTGATGATCAGGTGGCATCAAAACAGAATTCTACATGGTATGTGCCCCCTCTGCTATGAAGTGCCCCTGATCAACTTCCACAAGCCTTTGGAGAAACTACAAGAGTCTGGTGGTGAACCCCAAGAGTGGGCTTAAAGCACAACTGTGATATTCATTTTCTTGATATATAGAAAGTAATGAATTAGTCCATGTTGTAATGATCCAGTCATGAATCTTAAGGTATGTAAGGTAGGACTCAAACACTGGAATGCATTGACTCATGAAGTTTAACAGTCAACTGTCCTTCCTAATTACAATCAATGCCAGCAATCGATCATCTGGTTAATATGTAGATTACCTACATAAAACCACAAAATGATCTTATCTACAAGTCTTGTAGGTAAGACAGTGGTATGTGCTTTTTGGGGGAGATACTGGCAAAATTGTATCGAATAGAACACAAAAATTGTGTCTTCTTTGCAATAAAGAGAATCTAGTAACCTAATTAGACTATTAGTATGAAAATAAAATAAAAATTATGATGAATTTTGTGCTACTGCTCATGAGAGTACCAAACAATTCTACCAGTCTGCCAAAACCAGTCATCAACATCATTAGTTGCTGAGAGCCAAACTTGGTTTTGCTGATGAACGTAATAATTTACTTTTTCTTTGGCTATTGTTCCATAGATATGCTGATAAGCAGATCCCAGGAGAACTAGAATGTTCACTTTAGAAAGGCATTTTTAAAACCAAAAAGGCCCAATTAATTTAATTTACCAGAGTTCTGCATCTACTAACAACTAAACATCCTTCTACTATAGGTAAAAGCTTACATCAGCATTACCTTTTCCTAGGCCAAGCATGCAAAATCCCCCAAAAGCAGAAAAATGTGAGCTAGAATATACAGCAGAAATGCTGAAGGCTTAGTATCTACTGATGTTTCTCACTACAGTAATTCTGCAGTCTCTGAAAGCATCTCATTCCCTTCTGCCTTATTAACCTTTCTGCTCACTGTCAGTCACAGGAGAAGGCCACACAGACCAATGCTGCCAACTCCGCATCACTTTGTCTAAAACGGACCTACGACATTTAAATGTCAGGAGAAATTTCGCTTGTTCTCTCCCACTCCCTTTTGATTCTTTTCAGTGACTCCTTAAGATGGCGTTCTAGGCATTAATTGATTAATGAAGTATTAGACTCACAGATTATAGTCAGAAAAAAACACAAAACAACTAGTCTGATTTTTTTGCACATTAGAGGCCAAAATTCATCCAAAATCATCAAGGGTCTCTGTCTGAAAATGGGAGGGCTTCAAAGGCAGGAGGAATCTCAATTATTTGTATTCTGTGTTGTGCCAGACAGAAGGGTGACATCTCAGCTCTCTCAAAATTGCCAAGTAGACTTCACTATTTCTACCTCAGTTTTTAAAAAATCCTTAGCACCTGGAAAATAGGTCTTTTAAAATTTTAACTGAGACCAAAAAATGTTTCTGAAAGAATGAAAACAACCACTAGGAATTGTTAACACACACCTCTGATTTCTCCTTCCTGATACCCTGGGAGGAAAGCTGAATTTCTCACATTAGCAGTCCCTGCCAGTTGAACTTGAACAACCGAGAGCTTTCTTTCTGAACCAGTCAACTAATTAACAAAGAAGCGTGAGTGGAATTTTTTGACACAGAGGAAAATGCTAGGTTCCATTCGCAGGCTCTGCGGCTTTAACTACACACACTAACAGCGCATAGCACAGGAATGAAATAGCATCTGAATGTGTCTTTGAAAACCTAGTTTCTAATATCTTCCCTTTACTACCTACTATGTATCTAGTGTTTTTCATTTATGGTATCCAAGAGTTCTGCTCTGAGTGACAGAAAACAGTCACTGTTAACCAAATCTTAAGAATTCCTTTATGGTACTACCTGTTAGTGGTACTACCGAGTCTGTGGAACAGGAGATAAAGTATGCATTCTGTTACAATCCATTCAAAATTATTTCTGCTGATAGATGTAACGTGTTGGCATATATTTAATCAACCCGCATGCAAGACTAGGGGAAGACAGGCAGATGCTTCATTGCATTATTAGGTAGAAATAAAAATGAATGGAATGAAGCACATTTGAATCAAGGGTATAAAAGCACATAGCTTTTGTTCTCTCATACTTCACAGAGTCTAGAAATTGTTTTTGAACAGCAAAATGACTTCATGAAACCGTTTTCCTGACTCTTGAGAACAGCTTAAATTCTATGACACAAACAGCAAAAATTAAGTGTAAAAGAAGTATGTTAGAGCCAACCATTCACAATAAACATAGAAGAAATTTACTGTATATCACTTGGAGGTATGCACACGCATTGGTGTTTTTTAAAAGTGTCCTTGATGTCTACAGTATATCCCCTCTGCTTTGGTAAAGCTTTCCCTAACTAGGTCTCTGGTTATTGTCTTGCACGGGTACGGTATCACCGTATCAGTTCAATACATAAGGAATGTGTACCAATTTATTACCTAAAAGCCAGCTAATGTATTTCAGTAAGCAGACTACCCCTGTAAAATACCGCTTCTTCACAGGAATGAATCAGCAGCTTGCTCCCTGTTACAAGTTTGTTCTTTTTTTTCTAATAAATGACCAACCAGTTTTCCCCATATACAAACTCCTGTTACTAATTTAATTAACTAGAAGCATTTGACAAGTTTATCTTTAATAGCGCACACTTTCTTGAGTGGAATCTATCAATTCTTCCTGTATTATTTTCCTGCCCGTTCCCCCCACCCTCACATTATCCATCAGGAACCATGTCTACGTGTTGTTTTCCTTTGCCCTGCAGTTACAGAAAGCTATTATCTGTGCAGCACACAAGGGCAAACAGAAATGACAATCTGTCCTGACCCAGAAACACCTATCATGACTCACCACTGCACTTTCAACTTCCAGTGTCTCATGCCTTCTAGAGAAGTATTTTCTGCCTGCGTATCTCCATAACTAATTAATTCTTAGCAGAGTGCTTACTAAGTAGATTAGAAAAGTGCTGTAGCTGTGGGCTGTATTTATGTTAATTGAGAGAGGCTTAGTCTCACACTAGTCAGCCTCTAACCTTTGTAGCAGCAACATTTGAACACAGAATCAATGTTCATCAGAAATATTGCCAAAATACTTTTCCCATGTCTGCTGCTTCACTCCAAAACATTAAGATACCGTTCCCCTGAAATGAAACGGCTTACTGAAATCTGGTAGAAGACATACCATTCTGCAATTACAGCCCCCAGTAAACACACGGAACCACATAAGCTCATGGAGATGCTGAGATGCAGCTCAGGGGCTTGGCCGTTAAGAGGTCAGAACTGGAAATCAAGAGATTTTCATGCTGATCCATGATCTTTCCACTAACATGCTGCATGGCATCAGGCGAATGAAGATAGCCACCATCTCGTCTGTTATTTATCTATTAAGTGAGTATTATAGCATGAATATTCTCAGCATGCACAAAGGAACATTCTGAAGACTCTAGACGGCAAAGTTGTTTAAACACAGTTATTCAACCAGCAGACTAGACAAAACAAGCTAAATTTCAGAAGCTGTAAAAGAAAATAAAAGAAAGCACAGACCTGAAATATATTACTTGTTTAATTAAATTCCATCCATGTAGCTTGAATTTCATGCAGTGTTTATGAATAACATATAGCAATTGAAAATAATTGACTTCTGCTTACATACTTAACAGACTTAACACGTGAAGTCTTGAATTTCCTAAAACAGCTCATTTACTCAACTGATTCTGCGGTAATCATAGCTAATGTCATGTATCTGAGGCCTTATTACAGAGCCACAGCGCCTATATATAATTCTTGTCTTACTTCTATCTCACTCTTAATAAAATCATAATCATGTTACACTGCCATCAAAAGTGTATGAATCCAAAACCACTACTGGCTTATGCCATTGCTTGCTGATACAGGTAGGAAGGGTAGAATGAGTTACAAAGTGATATGAAGTTCCGTTAAACAGTATTAAACGGGGAAGAAATGTAAATGAAATTATATAGGCATTTAGTAGAAAATAATTCATGTCAGACCAGCAAGGATCCCATAATCAAGCACACACAATGTTTTAGAGGGAAAAGAACTGCAATATGTAATTCATCTCCACTACTTCCATGGTATATTTCACTCCTGTAAGCATACAGCACCAAAATTATTTGGATTTTTAATTAATATTTACTTCAGATAAGCATCTTGGGAAAAATTCTTCACAAAGTCTTTATTAAAAATTACCTTACCCATGATTAAATTTTCATTCATTTAGAACTTGTATTCATTGCATTTAATTTAGTGAGGTAAAATTCAAGTGGAATAGTTTTCCCCTTACTCTTCACAACATCTGAAAGGTATTTTGGCCTCCAACTGTGTATCATTTGATCGTGAACATAGAAACAAACTACCCTGGATTACCCAGGTTTTGCTTCTCAGTCTGCTTTCCCCACGTCTCTGTTCTGAAACCTGTTACATCAGTAAGACACAGCTCCTTGCATTTCTGTGCGCTTTGATATTTGCATGAAGCTTGTATGAAACTTGTGTTAGACTTGTTTGTATACAAAGAAACAATGGTGATGTACTGATAGAATATTTAGATTTACTTTGAACTACAGATGTTTATTTTATACAGTCAAAGGAAACAGAACCTCACACATAGGAAGAACAAAGTGTTCTAAGACAGTATCACAGGACCATATATATGCAGAGCTAATACCTGTAAATCAGGAAAGCAGTTCATGAACAACTGCAAATGAAAACAAATTTAAATGAAGTCCTGTCAAAGTAGTACGCACAGCATCCAAACAAGCAGACTCTGCATTGTAATGCTAGAGGAGATAATCACAGCAAAGGAAACACAGACATGTTCATGGGAGTTTTCTCAGAATGGGTTACATCTCCCTCCTTCTACAATATAACACTGCAAAGAAAACTGTTCTATGCTTACGAAAAAATTATTATTCTCTGTATTTCCATGAGGGTTATTACTTTGGTTACAAATTAACTTGCAGTTTCATCACGTTACTCTAGATTATTTTGCATACCTTGAAGAACAAATACAGGCTCTAAATGCTATAGAAGTTGCTTGATTCAAAAAAGGTGTAGTTTGGTCAGTTAAAGAATCTGTTTTCATCAAGCAGAAGACAGAAAAACCTGCACATGCATTATTACATTATCGCTAAAAAAACCAGACACAAGATGGCGTTTAGTATTCATAACAAGGTACCAGCCTGATCTGATATTATTAGATTGCCTTCTTACTATGTTAAAAGTAACTAATGGGTTAATTTTCTCTGTGTCTTACTATAGCGATACATGGAAGGCTTTTTGCCCTAAAGTGAAGATCAGTGAAAGGCATGAATAGCATCTGATGAAATCAAAGTATCTGCTTTAGGGGGTTCACTGTTATTATTCTGCTATCATGGGTTTGAGATTTGCCATCCCCCCTGCCCCAAATACTGTTGATATTGTTGATATCTAAAAGCACAAGTGGATGAGTTCAGCGGAAAAAAAAACCAAACAAGTTTACAGTACCTGAAACCTCTGAAGCCACAGAGCAGTGCTGTTTTTAAACACCCATATTGTGATGGCTTTGCCCTCCCCAAAGTATGTTGTAAATGCTGTACGGAAAATATTCCTTCATCCAGTTCTTGTCACTGGATTGCAACTTGATAAGGGTGTGATCTGAGATGGAAGGTTTCTACTGTGTTCCTTTGCAGGCTAGTAACATTGAAAGCTAATGCAGAGAACAGTAACTATATGAGAACAGCAATATATGAGAAAACATTTCTTTTAAAGAAGATTATTGTATCAGCAGGTATTCTATAATGTAATCAGTTGCACTGCACTCCTGTAGGTTTAGGTTCTTAAACACAGCTTGGTTTTTCCTTAGGAATTTATCATAGAGGAAAGCTCTGGCTTCAAGACACGGAGATCTCATTTATATAAGAATTCTATTTACAGCTAGACCTGCAACATTCACGTAATTATTCAGCCAAAAAAACCCAACAACCCCAACAAAAAACCCAAAACCCAAACCCAAAAAGCAACTGATAGTGCAGTGATCCTTACAAACTAAATTAAGGTGCATGGCTCATTCCAGTCAAAAATATTCTATGCACTGAACCACGAGGCACAATCATTAGTGTCTTCTGATATTTGTATCAAGATCCACAGGGCCTGAACCTTAAGTGTATTTAGTGCCTTGATTCCAATCCCAGCTGAATGCCACTGTATGTTCCTGGATCTGGGCTCCAGCTGTCACATCTCTATTTAAGTAAGGAGCTACTGAGGCCATTACTACATTATCGCTACGGAACAACGGCACGGGGTGACGTGCAGTGCCTGCTGTAATATACCGACCTGATCTTGTAATGTCATCAGATTATCCTCTTACTTTTTAGACTAAATAGCAGCTCTATTCCCCAGGTTTCAGAATCTTCATCATTCTCACTGGCCCTAAGGCAGTACAGGTCTTTGATACCATTATTACTATGTGATGGCACACTACATCATTTGCGAGACAAGAATGCAACGAATCCCTTGGCACACAACACAGGATGGTTTTCCATCATCTTACTGGTCACCCATCTGGGCCAAAATAGCCCAAGTCTGAAAACTTCCTGACATACTGTGAGTCCCTTTTGAAACAGGTAGCCTAGTGTGAGGGGCAGGGGCTTACGGGGATTTGATGACATGGACCAGATTTTGTGCTGCCACTTTCCTGTCTGGCAGCTCACGCGCAAGACTTTGCGAGTTTTGTTTCACGTGCTATCAGTGCTACTTTTAACTGCTGTAAATCATCAGAGAACGTGCGTAACTGTTAATAACCCTTTCCACCTTGAGTATATATTTTCTTTTGCAATTATAAAAAGCTGAAGAAAACAGAATTTTAATAGGAAAATGCCACATGGACTTTTTATTGAATGCCAGATTTTGAGAACCTCCAGTTTTCACCCTGATTAATAATCTAGAATCATCTACTGTGTGAAGCCGAAGATTCACAGACCCTCCAGAGAATGCTAAAGCATAAATGCACACAAATTAATCAGAATGAAGAGTAACTAACTGCAAATTAAGGATTAGATGAGTAGTTACCAACAAACAACCACACAGCTTGACAAATACTGACTGCATACCAATTCTGTTTTAAACTCCACTATTTGTAATGAACTGCAATCTTAACAGACAATCAGTTTTTTACTACAGGAACAATATTTTAAGCATGCACCATCTATGTCTTTTCAACACCTGAACACATAAACAAATAGTTGCAAAACAGCGAGACATTCAACAACAGCTAATTCATTGTATGACTTCACTCATCTCATGATGAGTAATTCCCCAGTTAATTTCCATTTTGAAGTATCTGTGGATTTTGCTGCTGTCTCTCTTTGTTAAACCTTTCTTACATTAATGACTCTAATGGCCTCCTTGAGAACAGACTTGACTTTACTAGGATTTATGGATGTGAATTTGAGATAAAAATCACCCTTCCCAAGCCAACACCAACAGATAACACAGCAATACAAATAATTTTGCTCCATAGCAGTAGTCAAGTCTAGATTCTGATCTCCCTTGTGTCAACCATAATCTGATGCACTGAAGAAAATTAAGTCACTGCTAAGTTTCCATCCAGAATAAATTCTGTCCCACTCTCTCTTCAGACAACTGGTAAATTCATTTAAGCAGCCTGTACTGAAAAGACAGGGCAACCCTGGTCCTAAAACAAAGAGCAGTGAAACCAGGAGTCCTTCCACTGGCTTCCTTTGAAAACAGGGAAAGCAGAACACCAGAAGAGATTGTATCCTAATTAATATGATCTCATTGACAATCAGACAAACCTTCACCATTCATTAGGAACAGTATCAAGCCAAGTCTGTCTAACAATTTGCAAGCTCTGCTATCTTCGAGTATTATTTGACAATCAACTAGACATCACTTAACATACACTACGTGATAAAGTTATCAGATTCCCATCTGTCTAAACCCTGTATTACTGTCACTTGAAACACTTTAAAACGCAAAATCTTACTGCAATTATAGTATTATTTAATCAGTACATATTCTTTTTAATTCAAACTGTGTACTTTTGCAAAAAGCCCAAACAAATAAATGCTGTTCAAGGAACCATACCAGGCTTTCAGAACTATGATTTATTTGCCGCCCTTCCCCCCCGCTGCCCAGTTCAAGGAGACCTGTTAGACACAAAACCTTTCTCTGGCTGTTCTCAAAAGCACTAGATTGTAAAGCCCTCAATTTTGGGTCATCATGCAAGAAAGTACTCCTGTAGCAACCAGCCTTAAGCAGCAAAGGTGAACAGCACTGCAGATATAACTCATTGTCTTCTAAGACCGCAAAGATGCTTTTCACCTCTGATACATAGATGGCTACTGCAACTGATCTATGGTTGAAAAGATAAGTATTTATACTGTAATACAGTTTTGGAAGAAAACCAGATGTCTTCTATGTTGGCTTCAGAGAATCTGCATTAATTTGTGAATTGATACTTGCACAAAGAAAGAACACATGAAAACAGATGCAGTGTGAATAAAGCAAGCTGAAGGGGCACGTTGGGGATATGCCTTTCATATATGGATCCAAACTTTTACATATGTGATGATACATTCAGGTTTTTAACATTAAACATTTGGAAAGGTGTCCCATGGTTGAGGCTCCTCTGAATTTTTTTTCCTTAAAATATTTTCATTAATGTCACTTAGTGGATTCAAGGTCATGTCTATGGCAAAATTACCAGTCAAGAGGACAAATGGATTCTTCTGTGAGCATCTGCAGAGGGGTGACATCCTTCCATAGAAAACTATTCATTCATTCATTTTCAAATGCCATGCAGGGAATCCACCTTTCGGCCACTCTCAATTTAAACATATTTAATCTCAATGTTCTTTAACGGGTCAGGACATTTCCTCAGGAAACATCAACAGTAAAACGTGGTCACACTGGTTTATTCTCGAATGAAGACTACTGAGAATCTCCACATGTCCACTTTCATTTGGCCAAAATCAGGCTTACTCAATAGGAAATAGAAAGCAATCAAATGGCAAACTCTGAAAGGGGGAAGATGTTAGAGCCATAACGTTAAAAAAAGAAACTTCCCAAAACAGAACAAAAATGCATACTAACCTTTCTTCAGTCTGGTTCTACTTGGTCCTCAGCTATGACACATTTTTCTGTGCATCATATTAATTTGAGAGTCAGCCTTAAGTTATTTTTATACCTACAAAAATATGTCCCCAAAATGATAATGGCAAAATGAGTAATATTTCAGTTATACTTTGCAATCGATTAAGGACACCTCTAGTACTATTATATCCCTGAAGATACTAGCCAGACATTTCCTTTGTAAATTACCAGATAGCTCATGGAAAGTGAGCAGGCATGATAAATGAGCTGCAGTTTTCTTGACTGTGCTTTCTAACAGATGTATTTACATATTTCACAATCTACCGGTAGGGATGATACGTGTTACTGCCAAATGTTGGATGAAATGTTATCAAACAGAAGTCTGCCAACAAATTCCCATCATGCTGGCTATTAAGATCAGCCTGCCATGTGTAATTTTTCACGTTATGTCCTCAAGCAAGAATTTTTTAAGCTATTGTTACTATTTTAATTATCCTTTT
Organism: Falco cherrug; assembly: GCF_023634085.1. NCBI lineage: Eukaryota > Metazoa > Chordata > Aves > Falconiformes > Falconidae > Falco > Falco cherrug. Next base: position 16,026,614 of record NC_073710.1, on the reverse strand, counting down.
CTTACTCACCGATACATGCAAAGTATGTATTTACATGAAGAAGTTGCAGAATGCCTATCCAGAGACTTGTGACACATTTTTAAAATACTCTGTAAGCTTATTTAATAATAAAAAAACCCACGTGAAAAACCTACATCTGATCCCATTTCTATTTTACACTGCTCTTCAAAGGGCTCTTCCTTTCAGGCAATAGTAGAGGATTTTGTCTTGCATGAGCCAGCTGCTCTTTAAACACAACATCTGATTTCCCTTAAGCAGTTCGATGGTGAGAATTAGCCACTCCATGCCACTGGCTGGCAAAACCCTGAGGTGCAACTGAGTTGCTATCAGTGACAGGGTGGCCTTAGGCAGACCTTCTAGAGAAGCAGGAAGAGATTCCCAGGGAAGCTGTCATCCCCTGTTTTGAAAGGAACAAACAAAGCACATCTCATGCTGGACCGTTTGCATCTGCTGGACCACATAAAGTGGTATGTTGGGGTCCACTGGGGCAGATGTAACGACAGCATGAAGAGACGTACAGTTCCCACATTACCACAACCTGAGGCGGTACACACTCTGTCATCATATAACCCAGCCCAGGCACACGCCAGCCCCAGGGAACAGGTAATGCATCCTGCTCCAAGAACTGTCATAGGCTGCGGAGTCCTGCCCCGCAACTCAGGATATCTTACCTGTGTCCGTGACAATGGTGGTACCGTAAGGCCACTTGAAAATGAGCATCACGCTGGGCTCACAACCCTGCCCACAGCGCATTCAAAATCTTAACAAAAGGCACTATTAATGT